>NW_019154105.1:15880797-16048011 GCF_002288905.1 Enhydra lutris kenyoni | reverse complement strand
AGGTGGGGTTATGGACATTGGGGAGGGTATGTGCTATGGTGAGTGCTGTGAAGTGTGTAAACCTGGCGATTCACAGTCCTGTACCCCTGGGGATAAAATATATTATATGTTTATAAAAAATAAAATTAAAAAAAATATTTAATGAGAAAATTTTGGGAGCTAGACACTGGGGATGTGGCAGGGAACAAAAAGATAGGATTTTACCTTCATGAAATTTATATTTGATTGGGGATTGCAGATAACTTAATGAATAAGAACACTGAAAATAAAAGTAATATTAACTTCTACAAAGGAAATAAAAAAGTTGAGTATGTCATCAAAAAAAGATTATTTGCTGAGATACTCTAAACAGAATCTGGAAATGCTCTCTGAGAAAGTGACATTTATTTGATCTCAAGGATCAAAATAGGGAGTTTCATTAAGATTTGGAAGAATAGTTAAGGTTAAACATCCAACTCTTGATTTTGGCTCAGGTCATGATCTCAGCGTCTGTGTTCAGTACAGAGTCTGCCTGAGTATCTCTGTCTCCCTCTCCCTCTGCAACTCAAACCCCCACCCCCAATAAATAAATAAATAAAACCTTTAAAAATTTTTGGAAGGGGAGAACTGACAGAACAATTATATGACTCTGACTCTATATGACTGTGAAGCAGTTAAATATTTTTCCATGTGGGGAAAGAAAGTTGTCTTATTAAACATGATCACAGTATGCAGTGCTACGAAAAGGTGATTAAAATCTCAGCAGCATACAATATGAAGCTTCAGTTTAGCCCAGAAATCTGCGTCAGTCCAGAGTCAATGGATCTAGACTAGGCGTGGTTAGAAGAGGTAGTGGGTCTGTCCTGCATCTCATCCTTCCGGGGCCAGCAGGCTAGATTAAGTGCATTCTTGTTTTGTTTTGTTTTTTTTTTAAAGATTTTATTTATTTATTTGACAGAGAGAGATCACAAGTAGACAGAGAGGCAGGCAGAGAGAGAGAGAGAGGGAAGCAGGCTCCCTGCTGAGCAGAGAGCCCGATGTGGGACTCGATCCCAGGACCCTGAGATCATGACCTGAGCCGAAGGCAGCGGCTTAACCCACTGAGCCACCCAGGCGCCCGATTAAGTGCATTCTTAAGATAATCGTAACAGAGGAGCAAGTGAGTAAACTGAGACAAACCTATTTCAAGGTTATGCCCAATCATGTGTGACAACATCCAGTTGTCTGGAGTCACATCGTTGAGCATAATGTCCAGAATGGAGTACGTGCACTCCTAGAGAGGTCAGGAAGCATTGTGAATATTTCTGAATAATAATATCTACCACGTGAGGGTTGCCTGGCTGGCTCAGTCAGTACAGCATGAGACTCTTGAGTCTTGGTGTCATAAATTTAAGCCTCACATTGGGTGTAGAGATTATTTTAAAAATAGTGAGGGGCACCTGGGTGGCTTAGTGGGTTAAAGCCTCTGCCTTTGGCTTGGGTCATGATCCCAGCGTCCTGGGATCAAGCCCCACATCGGGCTCTCTGCTGGGTGGGGAGCTTGCTTCCCTTCCTCTCTCTCTGACTACTTGTGATCTCTGTCTGTCAAATAAATAAATAAATAAATAAATAAATAAATAAATAAAATATTTTAAAAAATAGTGAAAATGCCTACTAATTAAATGAGAATAAAGGTAAAATTTTGAGGATCTATTAGCACTCAAAGCCAGTCCTTATGTGTCTTTCATCCTGCCTTTACTATTTTACTATTATTTTGCTACACAACATGAATGCATGCCGATATATCCTTACAAGAAGTAGGGAACACTACATAAAGCCATAGACACCTTTAGCTGAAGTTTGGGTACATAGGACTCTCCCTAAAGAACTATCCCTTGTTCAGAGTCCTGGGCAGATTATAAAACCTCAGTGATTTCCGCCTTCAATCTGAGAACAAACTTCTGCTAAATTAGTCCTTCCAGCAACCTCAACACTTCAAACTGTAACAAGGTTTAAATTGAAACAAAGAAATTCTTTAACCTCTTATATGGCTTAGTTACCATTCACTGTCCATTTGGTGATAAGAAATTAATACTTATTTGAAAAAATATTAATTATCACTGGATTTGAACTGGGAAATGGCTTAGTTTAGGTGACATTTCACACTACATAAAATCTGTAATTTAATTTATGACATTCTGAATAGTTAATAGTTAGAATATTGAGTATTTTTTGAAGTTTTTTAAAAGATCTTATTTGTTTATTTATTTATTTATTTATTTGACAGAGAAGAGACAGCAAGAGAGGGAACACAAGCAGGGGGATGGGACAGGAAGAAGCAGGCTTCCCACAGAGCAGGGGGCCTGATGTGGGGCTTGATCCCAGGACCCTAGGATCATGACCTGAGCCAAAGGCAGATGCTTAACAACTGTAGGAGCCACCCAGTTTCCCCAATCTTTTGAGGTTTGAAGGCTGCTAATGTGAGACATAAATTTTAAATTTTCATGTAAAATAAGTTTATGGCTTTTAAAATTAAGAGTTAACAAATGATGTAATACATTAGTGACGATGATGTAAAGCTTCAAATATTGCACGATTTCTTAGGGTTTCATTATTTAAGGCTACAAATCTCAAAGAGGTGTTTGTAATTTAATGTTACTAAAAACCCAGGATTCAGGTTTGATATCTTCACAATGAGGCTACCATAAAAAATTAGTAGAATTCATAAGAATATTGTTAAGGTAATTTTAGCTCCGAAGTCAAACTATTCCAAGTCCCTTTGTAGGCGTCCAAACTTGAAAAAGGTAGACAGTTGTAGTACAAATCGAAGTCACAAGAGGGTAGTCTTTCCACAGGAAAATGTTAATGTTTTTTTGTTTTCCTGTTCCATCAGCACTTAACACTATTAAATTTCAAATTGTAGAGACTATGTTGATTGAAGTTAGACTTTATGACCTACAATTTTTATAACCACAAGTATTTAAAGCTGTTTTGCTGGGGGGATAATATAATAAAATGAAATAAGTGGGGATAGACCATGATACATTTATAACCATAACACACTATTTCAGTAGTTCGGATTTCTTGCTTAAATAAGTAACATTTATCTAAGTAAATCCATTTTTCAAAGAATGGCATGTTTGTGGATTTTTAAAGAAAAAGCAGATCGTCTCAAATCATACATAGATTCCATTAGTTTGAGTTAACTGTCTTCTTCTCTCTTTAGAACAAATGTACATTTCCCCCCCACTAATTTGCTACGCGACTGGTTTTGTTTTTTATTCTATTTGAGTGCTTGGTTGAAACTATTTACCAGGATCTGTACCAAAAGAAAATGTTTATTCCTTTTTTGCCTTTAAATTCGAGTAGTCCAGTGTGTCAAAGCTCTATTGTCCTATAAACTAGGAGCTGTTAATTTGCATCCCAGATCTCTTACTAATTAGCCAAGCAGTATAGTTTATGGAAACCAATGTGATTCCACTGATTTCACTTGTTTTACCTGTAAAATGAAGAGCTTGAATATCTATACTTGGAGGCGTTTCCTTTACTTTTTCCTTCCCCATTCTTTTTTCTAACGCTGATTTCGTCACGATTTTACACGGCGAAGAAGATCATAAAAAGCAAGAGTTAATTCATGCTGTATCTGATTCGATTCTTTTCTAGATTTGCTTTGATAAGGATATTGTTTTTCCGTGAAGCAGATTTAAATGCCAACTGATTTCAAACCAACAGTGTTTAAAAACGGTTGGTTTATCTTATTTTTCCTCCACTGCTCCTTAAAATTCTCACTCAAAGCATGAAAGAACATAGAATCAGGAATCAGGACTTTAAATCAAAGGTAAAATGAGAGATTAATAACTTTCTTCTTGTCTCAAAAGCCCATCCCAAGAATTGTATGTACTAAAAAGAGTGGAGTAAATTATAATCTAAAATGTTAGCCCCCAGACTTATTTAAATTATGCTCTTAGCACACTAAGCAGTGAATTTCTCTTTATGAAGAAATTGAGTAAGGGGTGCCTGGGTGGCTCAGTGGGTTAAGCCTCTGCCTTCGGCTCAGGTCATGATATCAGGGTCCTGGGATCGAGCCCCACATCGGGCTCTCTGCTCAGCAGGGAGCCTGCTTCCTCCTCTCTCTCTGCCTACTTGTGATCTCTGTCTCTGTCAAATAAATAAACAAAATCTTTAAAAAAAAGAAAAAAAGAAAGAAAGAAATTGAGTAAGGGGACCGCGTGTTGGGATTACCTGGATGTCACTGCCCATGCTCCCTGTTTGCTGAGGATGAAGGCAGCTGTTTCAGGAGCTGTCCTCTTCTTCAGCAAGTGTAATATGAACAAAAGATGAGAGACTGACCTTTCCAGCTCTAGGGACATGATTCTTCAGTCAGAGATGTGCAAATAGCCAGGCTTCTTGACTGGAGCTTCAAAACAATATCTCAAACTCAATTTTAATTAGCAATAAAAGAGCTATTTACTTGGAAATGATGTTGTTACACAGGTGTGTTGCTGCTGGAAAAGCCATTCTACCACTCAGCTCAACAATGTGCATATGTTCATCTTGTTTGACTTGGTTTATGATTAGATGCAGTAGTGCTGGCAAATAAATTGTTTCCGAAATGTTAACTACCTCATGCAGAAGAATGGTTTGCTATCTTTTTAGTATGTGGGTTTGTTCCATTCATTAGACAATTTCTGTCCTCTAAATTTACCCAAAGACAAAACTGTACAGAATCTCAGTCCCTCACTCTCTGTGAGGATAGAGAAAGAGGAATCAGAGCATAAATACGAATAGGGAGACCCCTTTTTACAAGATGGAAATTTAGCTTCTCTGTTCTCCCTATTCCTCTTATCGCTTAAGGCTAAGGAGGCAGAGAAAAGGAAGTGAGCAGAAGGAATATAGAGATGTAGCACATCAGGCAGGTGGCTAAAGTGATTCTAAGATGCTCTATGGATCTACAGAACCAGAAATAGATGCTAATGGCCAAAGATTTACATAGCTTTGCCTCACTGAGAGGAGCGATGTGGGGTAAGGAAACTAGGACAGTAATTTTCAGCTGTTTTCCTCACCAATAGGCAAAAGGCTAAATAAAGCAGGCAAGGAAGGAAACTAATATATACCTAGTCCAACTATATACCAGGTGCTCTGTCAAAGCCTCAAAATAACCCTGAAAAGTTGATGCCATTAACTCCATTGTTCAAAAGAGGAAACAAAGGCAGTAGAGAACTTGAAAAATTTGCCAAAGTTCTCATTAGTGCCAAAGCATAAAAACCCAAGCATACGTTTTTCAAAGGCCAACTATCTAAAATAGTTTTAAGAACTCTAAGCTGCTTTTCAAAAAAAAAAAAAAAAAAAGACCCAACCATCCCTTGCTGACCTATTCTCACGATTTCTATACCAGGTTTCTTTGTCTAGAACTCTTCAATGGTATTTTTCTTTTGTTACAGAAAAGAATAAAAAGTTCTTTGTCAACGAAGACCATACCAGAATTAGGGCACCTCAGTTTCAACGAGGTTTCTTTCTCAATAATATATTTCCCTTTTTTTCTTCTTGCCAGGGGAAGTAAAAAATGCTTCATGAATATTCAGAAAGTGAGATGTTCTGATAGCTACTATCACTCACCTATAAAGCAATATTGGATGAAAATAAGGAGTTGGAGCATTCTGAAAATAAGGAAACCGTGGAACAAAAGACACCTAATACATTGAATTGGTATTTAAAATGCCCATGGGCCCTTAGCTCAGTTCTCATAAATATATATCAAACTTCAAATCATCTCTGATTAAAATTCTCTGATTTATTAAACATACCTTCATCAAAAATTTAAAAATATTTTAATACCATAAGCATTAAAGAAATTTCTGGTCAGAACAGCGAAAATCTGATATTTGCCAGATTCATTTGATATTGCCCTCTTCCCAAAGCAATAAAGAATAATGGTAACAGACAAATAAAAATAAAGCCATTCATAAGATATTGTGTAATGACTAAATGAGCATGTGTCAGAGGAAATGAGAATGAGGAGCAGTCAGCCCTGACCTCTTTCCTTTGCCCGGGGCATCAAAGGGGTATTCTATTTCAATGGCAGTTTATATTCCACTTGGACATTTTTGGAAAATGCCATTTACATTCTAAGAAAATGAAATAGATACATTTTCTTTAAAAAAATATTTTAGTACTTTTAATGAAAACTACAGATATCGGGGCCCCTGGGTGGCTCAATCAGTTAAGCACCTACCTTCAATTCAGGTCGTGATCCCAGGGTCCTGGGATCAAGTACTGCTTTGGGCTCCCTGCTTATCAGGGAGTCTGCTTCTGCCTGGCCCTCTGCTCCTTCCCCCTCTCCTGTGCTCTCTCTCTCTGCTCTTTCTCTCACTCTCTCAAATAAATAAAATCTTAAAAAAAGCTACCCATGTTGTAGGTAGAATGAACTTGGAAAACACTGTTCAATTATGAACACAGTTCAGAAGGAGTTGAACTTAATCTTCAGTTCTTCTCCAAAGGACGTTATTTTTGTCCAAAAATGGGGAGGTTATGAGACTCCTTTATATTTAAAAATAAATGACTACCATGAAAGTACCTCTGTTTCTTGAAATAGTTTAGTATTTTTAAAAAATGAGCTTTGGATTGACTATTTCAAATATACTCATTAAATTACACTATCACTAAAATGTTTAGGGTTGTTCACTCATAACACACACACGTGAGTTTGGCACTTAACTATTATAGAAGCCTGAGAGCCAACAGATCTTCTGTCTCAGTAAGTGGAGATGTGTGTAATGGAGGGGGCATCAGTTTTCTGTTAAAAATATATTAGCTAGATTCCTTAGCAAAAAATTAAAAAAAAAATAGTGGATGAGATTTCCTCATCCACTGGTTCTCAGCCTTGACTCCATTCAGCATATGAAAAGCTTTTCCTTTTTTTTTTTTAAAGATTTATTTATGTGTATGTGTGTGTGTGTGTGTGTGTGTGTGTGTGAGAGAGAGAGAGAGAGAGAGAGAGAGCATGAGCAGAGAGAGAAAGAGAGGAGAGAGAGAATCTCAGGCAGACTCCCCACTGAGCACAGAGACCCTGAGATCACAGCCCTGAGCTCATGACCTGAGCTGAAATCAAGAGTCAGACATTCAACTGACTGAGCCACCTAGGCACCCCCCATATCTGAAAAGCTTTTTAAAATACTGAGTCCAGTGTTCCACCCCAAGAAAACCTTGTACACCTTGCCTCTACTATGTTCTGGGATTTAAAAAATCTTGGGTGACTCTTAAGTTGCAACCATCATTGAGGGCCACCGCCTAAGTGCTATGTTTTGTGACAATCAAGATTCCTTATTGCCTCCCATGGCACTTGTATTCATCAATTCAAGAGGCTGTAGCAGAAGACCATTTCAGACTCTCCCCATCCATTCCTGTACTATGGAACAATTCTGTCCCATGTTTGGACTGACCAGTGAGTGAGTGACCAAGCTTCTTTGAGTTGGAAGCTTTCAGTTCTGAAAAAAACAGTGAAAGATACAAAGTATCTCATTGCCCCCACCCATACGCAGCATCTGGCCCACCATATCTCTTTCCTTTAATTTTCTGTCCCAGATTTTAGCTTTTATCATAGAATTCCCTACACATTCCTATTGTTTTATTCACCTGCTTATTCATTTGATTGAGTGTTCTCTCTCATGATACAGTATAACCTGTGGGAGTAAGAAGTTTTCTTTCATTTCTTGTTACCTCAACACAATGCCAAGCACAGAACTGACCACCAAGAAAGACATTTGGTTTGTATAAATGAAAGAATGATTATGTGAGAGAGTTGTAAACTGGGAAACACGAAGTAGATGGGTGGTCATTCCAGAATAGCACCAACTCTGAGTTCCTTCCCACAGGTGCACTTTTTAAATAAGAGTGTGAAACAGTGAAGGATGGGAGGAATTCCTAGGGTAGTCCCTGATGAGATCGGCTGTTCCTATAGCTGGTGTCTCCCCTTGCTATGCATGACTGGGAGGATCATGCTTTAGATTGGATACATGTCCTTTTAACATACTCTGACTTAAATTGTGGGGGTTTGGGGTTATTATTTCTGCTTTAGGAAAAATTATGAGAAGAAAGGTCAAAAATGGAGATCAAGAAATTATCCTATAGTATCTTTCCCAAGCAGTAGGAGAATAGGCTCAGGATTTTCAATAGATACTTCCAAAGGATCAAACTCTGGCAATTATAGTCTAATATCATTGTGCTATTACAGATATTTTTCCAAGGATTTTAAATGACAACAGTTTCCACAGTAGAGATATTTATCTTAATATTCCAAAACATAGTATGTGGACAGAATTTACAAAGCAAATGTATGTATTATTAAGCAGTGGGTATGGATCTATTGTGTGTGCGTGTGTCTGTGTGTCAGTGTGTTCCTGTATACACACACATATATATACATATAACTTGGTTTTATTTGCTCTATGGAATATTTATAGTATATACACATATATATATATGTATGTGTATATAAAATTGTACATATGATTTATATATAATTGTATAATATATGTATGTAATATAATTGTATGGCATGTACTTATATGTGTACATATAAACACACATACATATACACACCATATATAAAATATAAATATAAATATAAATAAATATGCATGCATATTATAGAAGTCACTCTGCTATACCAGGGATTTTTGCATGCATTTTATGTTTACTCATACAAATGAGGAAACCAAGCTTAAATATACTTAAATATATTGTTTAATGTCAGTTAGCTAATAAGGAGGAGAGTCAGAATATTTATTCAGAGTTCCAATTATAGTCTCATTATAATATCTTAGTTTCTTTCTTCAAAGATTTATAAAGGAAAATGACCTAAAATACAGTTTATTAAGACAGTGTCAGATCTTTTACTGACAGGCACTGGAGATATATAATATTTTACTGTATACCAGTCAACATAGTCCAATTTCCCAGAAATAAATCTAGATGAACAGAGTATTTTTAGGTTTTATCTTATTGGTACAAAGGTATATCCACAAGCAATAAAACAGTTTAAATCTCATGAGGTATTTTTATGTTGCATATCTATTTTATGAGTATGAATTTTATTCATTATAGTAGAATATACAAAGTTTTAAATAAGCCAAGGATTCTTTCTCTTCCAAAGAAAAGTTTCTGCTACTGTGTTAATGATGCCTCACATCGGCAACTGATATATGGAACCTAATGACTTCCTAGAAAAAAATCACTTGTATTTTTCTTAAGTGTTATTTTTGTTACTCTTAATGAAAAAATAAGATAATTGGTGATAACCAGGGATAGGAGAAATGATAATGGAAGGCCAAGAGTGATGACAGAGTTACTATCTGAAATTTAAGTATTTTCTTGTAATGGTGGAGCATCTTTTTGGACAAAATATCATTCTACAAATGGGAAAAAAGCATAAATAAGCTGATAGTTTGGATATTGTGGTTATTCTTTACAAATAAAAGAGAAATACAAATAAATGTATATAATAACAATGGACTGAAATGACGGGTATAAATCTGTGCTTCCAATGAATGCCTTGCAAAAAATAGATACTCCATACTTCTGCAAAGAAGTAAATTTGGGACAAAACATCTTCATAGTAGCATCCTTAAGAAAACTTACTTATTCCACCATATCCATAATGTTCATATCCATAATCTCATGAGAATGTTTGATATATAAAGTGTAGAATATTTGCATCCAAAATATAGCACAAAGTGCAAGTTTTTCTATATGAAAAACAACGATTTTTAAAAATGTTCTTTGTGAATAAACTTCCAAAACCTATTGCTGACCATATTGACCAAAATATGACAAAATTTTGATACAATCTTATGCAATTTTCTGTAACCATCCTGTTTTTCTTTCCCGGTCACCTGCTAGTTGAGGTGCTATATGCTAACAAGAACAGTACAATGTATTCGGTTGAATTAAATCTGATATATACCCTCACATACGTATGCTTGATATGCAAAACCTATGACTAAGTCTCTTCAAGTGTTGAAGTATTGATGGTAGAATCAGAACTCTGTATATTCTTTAGTAATGATGAATAACAAAGAATATAATTTTGATGTCTGATTGCTTGTACTGCTTTCTAACATACCCTGTTATTTCTCAAAAAGAAGATAAGGCAAATAAAGCAAGGAAAATAGGATAGTAATAACATTTTGCATGAAGAAAATTAATCAATCAATCATAAGAATAAGAGGTTTCATAACACCGATTAGGTCATCCTGTCAACCCCTGAGGGCTGGTGTAGGACTGTCACTTGAAATCTCCTTTCTGATTCTTTATCAAAAATAGTTCCCAAAAGTGTCAAATGGAAGAGTATTGCCTCTGATATATTCATGTTCAGTGCTCAGAATAAATGTTATTAATATTTATTGCAGCATAACTTTCATTGTTATCATAGAGAGCATTTGAAAATGTTTTTGTATGATTGCAAATAAGGAAATCAGTCCTTCTAAGGGTATTTATTAGTTGAATAAAAATTCCCTATCTTGAAATCACAAAGGTTTGTTAGAATACTTCTTTGTTTATTCATTTGTTTAAAGACACATTTCAGACAGTGCAGGCCTCCTTCTACCAGAGATTTTAAAAAAAGTATTAACAATGAAAATCACTTTTAAGAACAAAGAAGTGAAAAATACAAAATTGAGAATCTGTGGACAAAACAGTAAGTCTCTAAAGGCCAAAGCAGGTCATAACAAAGAAAAGGGGGAAAAACTTGACCCAAGGCCCGGTGTCGTTAAATAAAGGTTTTTGAATGTTCTCAAATGAGAGTATCATGTAGTGATGCTAGACTTAAGACTTTTATTGGCTCAGGCAGGAAACTCTTATGTGTATGAGACTGTGCTTCCCAGGATGGATGACTATCTCGTTTTCCTGTTTTCACACCATTAAATATGACAAGGTTCCTGAGTACCACCATGATTCACTTGTGAACCTCTCAGCATTTTCCTTTTAAAAATTCCCCTTCTACTACCTATATGTCATATTTTACTTGCAATTTAAGATGAGATAATTTCATGTTAATTTCAAGTATCTGCTTCATCTTAATATAACTACTGTAATTTTGATGATTTTTAAATCCACACAATTTCCATATTCATCTGAATTTTTTAGCTGATGTATACTTTCATTAGTGTAAATGTTCTTCCAAAGTAGTATCTGCATAAAATACGGTTGTGTGTAGTTTATCAAAACATAGAGTTATGTAGATAGTCACAGCATAAAATGATCATGGATGATAGCAATTGATTACCGATAAAATGATAATGAAAAATCGATATCAATCAATGGATTGTGAAAACAATCCATATTTAGTTTCAGATTTTCATAAAACATCACCTATTAGGTGGGCTCAATGTTACAGATGAAATAGAGCTGTGTAACTGTGGTACCATTACTCATTATACAGATTGTAGGACATAGACCATTATGTGCCTGTGTGGCCCCTGCAAACTAATGACATTCCAGGCAGCTTACCTAAGGCCATGGACCTTTCTGGCCTAGTGCATCTTCCCTCCATCTGGGTTATATCAGCAATGAGATTGTAGACTTGCTTGCTAGAGGAACTAAGGCAACATTTGGAAGCCACAACTACTCACTTAAATGTATGTTTATCTCTTATAGCAATAACCTAAAAATGGTTTTACTTCTATAGGCCTTTTTGTAAACTTACAGTGCAAGACAGTATACAGTATGTGTGCACATGTATGTATATATATACATGTATATATGTATACATGTACAAATATGTATATACATATATACACAAATACAAACATACATATAAACACTATATATGTATATATAAAACATACATAATATACATGTAATACGTATATAGTATAAAATAAACAGAAATACAATATATCATATAATTTTTATATTTTCACATATATTTATAAATTTTTATAATTTTTCTTTACATTTAAATCATTGCAAATGAAGGTGAACTTCATTTTGTGGGACACAGAATTTACACACAAAAATTGTTTTAAGAAAAAAGTACAGGGGCGCCTGGGTGGCTCAGTGGGTTAAAGCCTCTGCCTTTGGCTCGGGTCATGATTCCAGGGTCCTGGGATCGAGCCCCACATTGGGCTCTCTGCTCAGCGGGGACCCTGCTTCCCTTTCTCTCTGTCTCTCTATCTGCTTGTGATCTCACTCTCTCTCTCTCTCTGTCAAATAAATAAATAAAATATTTTAAAAAAAGAAAAAAGTACAAAATTATTAATACAAAAATAGAAAATAGTATTTCTATAGAATAAGAAATCACAGCAAATTACAATAAAAAAAAAAAGTCAAGAAACACAAACATCAAAAAAATATCCGGGAAAACAACATATTTGTATTAACTTACTGCCTGATATTCATCCATAGTACTGGTTTTTGACCTCAGTATTATTGGCAGCATACTTTTTGATCATGTTATCAGATTACTATGATTTTGCAATACTTTCCACAGAGAAAAGAACGAGAATTGGTGTCTCTTTCAACACAGTTGGTTAAAATTTAGTTTCTATTATTTTGGTTGGGCTGCATAATATATGTGACTTTACAAAGATATACAGTTACCAATTATAGTACTGCACAATTTTATCCTTCACATCCCCCAAATTCTAAAACTTCTATTTTCTGTGACTCCCACAAAAAAATGTAAATGTTATGTATATTTCTAATCATCAAAACTATATTAATTGCCAAGTATAGGAGGAGATAATTTCTATTTGAAATAGACATCGATGAAGTATCCTACTAACCATTGGGTATGTCTAATGACGGGAAGAAATTTTCTCAGACTAGCTTCTGGCTCTTGACTTCTCAAACCTTGTTTCTCCTCCATCATCCACATATTTCAAGTGCTGGATGCCATTGGACATGCTCACATCACAATATGACCTCTAGCCGTGGAATGGTAATGATAAGTTGGCACAGTGAGTGGTAAGAATGTCCATGAAAGTCATTTTTACAGTAGACAAATAGCAATAATAGCTCTACACAAAGTGAGTTTGGATTGTATACATTTATTGTGTTAAACCCAAACTAAATGTATCACCAATTAAATTTCCCCTTTGGATTGCAAAATTTCCGAAGCCACTTTAAAATCATATACAGAAAAGATGTGGCGAAGGGTAAATCGATTGGAATGTGTTGGAGATCTTAAACAATTGCACTTAAATTAACTTCTTTTTGAAAATTTAATAAGAACATATGGCTTTATAAATATGCTGTTAAAGCCTCCCAGGCTTGGAAAAAGCCTGTGTAAATAAAAGGGGATCCCCGAACTTAAGCTTTATTAGCCCCACAGTGAGCTTGGGCTCTAATTGCAAATGTCAAGGCTTTTAGCATATTGCATATATTGATGCTTTTAAATAAATATGTAACATCTCTTTTAAATATACCAAAGGAATCTAAATATCATGATGATTCAGTACTACCATATTTATTTTTAAAATATATGAACAGGCTTTCCTTTTAGATTCTATATTTATACTGTTTTTCTCCTTGAACTAATTCCCTAGAGAATCTTACCCTAAAATATATATATATTGTTGGATATCATTTTGTCAAGGGTTCTCTCATACTTCTTAAACATTAAAAATGTTTATTTTAAATACAAAATACATAAAAATACAAAAATATGTATTGAGATTTTTGTTTATTTTCTGTTTCTGTATGTTTCTATATAGAATATTGCAAAATTTTTTTCTATAATGAAGTTATAATTATTATGTCTACATGCTTGATCAAAACAAATATAATAGTTATTTTGATAATATTTAAATTTTACAGATGCATCTTTTAATGAGAGATTTCTTTCATAAATCAGTGAGTGAAAATTACTTTTATTTATTCTTTTAAAGATTTTATTTATTTATTTGACAGACAGAGATCACAAGTAGGCAGAGAGGCAGGGAGAGAGAGAGGAGGAAGCGGCTCCCTGCTGAGCAGAGAGCCCAATGCGGGGCTCTATCCCAGGATGCTGAGATCAAGACCTGAGCCGAAGGCAGAGGCTTTAACCCACTGAGCCACCCAGGTGCCCCTGAAAGTTACTTTTAGAAGGAATCTCTGTTCAGCTTCCAAACATTTCCTAATTTTTTTTTTTTTAAGATTTAGTTATTTATTTTAGAGATAAAGCAAATGCACGTGTACATGCAATCGGGGGAGATGCAGTGGGGGATGGAGAGAATCTCAAACAGACTCCCAGCTGAGCATGGAGCCTGACTTGGGGCTCAATCTCACAATCCTGAGATCATGACCTGAGCGGAAATCAAGAGTTGGTCCCTCAAAGGAGCCACCCAAGTGCCCTTACTTTTCTTTTCTATAAATGTAAGCACTGTGAAATCCTCATAATGATCAATATGAGAAGAGAAGAAAGTTTGGTTATAGTCATGCCAACAGTTGAACTTTTTCTGAATTATATGGTGCATATCACACAATGATCTATTATTTGATTGGTTTGTATATTTTATCAATTATTTTCTCTTTCAAATTCATTAAAGACATCCCAATTTGAGAGATAATTTGTTTCTTAGCCATTCAAGTCATGTCCTTTCTCAGTTTCTTATTTCTGCTAAGTAAACAAGTAACTAACAAGTTTCCTCAGGGCTCACTTGGAAGAGCATGTAACTCTTAAACTTGTCGTCATAAATTTGAGCCCCACGCTGAGTCAGTGTAGAGATTATGTAAATAAATAAGTTCTCTCAAGACTTTCCCACGATTTTTGTTATTCTATTGTTATTTACTTTATTATTTAAAGACAACTTTTTTATGAAGCTAAAAGGATCAACAAGACTCCCATATAATTGAAAGTGGTATATTTTAGAGATCTTCGGATATATTTACATACTTTAGGATAAAAAAGATGTTGGGACATTAAAGCAAAACTGTCATACTCCCCCACTTCTCTATAATACATCTGAATTCTAACATCCAAAATGATCCCATTTCAAATGCCAGGTGTTTCTTTTTATGGAAATATGTGTAAGGAAAAGAAAGACATTAAGCTTTACTGCCAGTTTAGCATACCTTCACTAAAGGGATCTTCTCAGACATCAAATTTTATATTATAGGTTATTTGATGCCCTCAACCATTTTATACCCCAAGGTATAACGTTTGGTATGGTGGGAAACTATGTCCTTTTTTTTTTTTTTTTTTTTAATCAATTGTAAAATGTTACGTAGGAGAGGAGAACTGGTGTGATTTCAAATTGCAAGTGTATGCTCAAGCAGAACAATTTCACACAAAAAGTATACATCAAAATTACAGATCTAGATTAGAAACTTTCCACAGTCCCCTTGGAAGCTGCTTCTCACCCATTTTGAATGCTTATATCTTGCTTCCTTTCCATGACTCTTTAGATGATAGACTTAAGCTGATGAAACCCTGAGGTCTGAGCCATCTCTCTCCCAAATCTTTAAATCCAGACAACACATTTGGCTTTGGCCTTGCTAAACATATACGTATGACTGTAACTTACTAATGAGATATATCATTACAGGAGAGAAAATCCCCAATTATAAAAGAATTAATTTGGTATTCATTTTCAATAATTATAAAAATGTATACGAACATATGGCCATTTATTCAACCAAAATACTAGACCAGTGCTTCTCAAACTAAATTTAATGTGCATAGAAATCACTTGGATGTCTTATTAAAATACAAATTCTGATTCCATAGGGATTACATAGGTCTGTGGAGGGACTTGAGATACTGTAATGCTAAGAAATACCCAAGAGACTGTGCATAGACTAACTACACAATTAGTAATAAAACACAAGACCACATTTAAAATTGGGATTATATAAATATAAATATGAATATAAATATAAATATGATGTAAATATATATTCTACATAGTTGGTTAAAATTTACACCTTCTGGTGAGTGAAAGAAAAAGAAAAACTAAATGAAATGCCAAATATAGTCATGTTTACATTCTTATTATATCTCATGCAAAAATATTCTAATCCAGGGGTTCAAAGGAATGGTACCGCCCCACTAGAAAATAGGGGGGAATATGGGAATCTGGATCCACATAGATGATAAGCTTTTTTATTGTGAAATAGTAAGAACTGTTATATAATTTTTTGACATTTGCCACCTATGCACCACTTACAGAGAAAGACAGACTTTAATATCATAGTTTAAGATCTAATCAAGAGAGAGTTGAAATGATTAAAAAAAGGTCTGTCTATACCAATTCTCCATCCAGGCAGACATCTAAGACTTAGTTCTCTTCCACCTACATATCAAATAAATTTCCTTATATAATTAACTTCCTTAACAGTTCTTGCAAACTAGATTACACTTTGAAGCTAATAATCATAGATAAAACAATGATTCTCAATCCTATCAGATCTAACTAGTGTGTTTTTATATTTTTATCATAACTATGTTATACTGTCTCCTCTCCTATCCTGAAATAAACCAAAATCACAGATAATAAAGCCAACCTTCAGAGATTATTAAATAATCAATAAAATGTGCTATTCTAAATAAGTGAAAAGCTGTGTGTCTATGTGTGTGTGTGTCAAAGACACCTATATTTCCAATTTCAAAGTTCTGTGTCTTGAAAACACTTGGTATAACAAGTTTGAGTTCATCTTTATTGAATCTCTTTTCTCTCAACTGTGCAGTGACTCCTTTAAAAAAAATCTTCTAATGTTTTTTAGTTAAATTCCCTTTCATTGGATCTTTATTTTCTATCTTGTCCTTTATGATGATTGGTTTTTCCTAATATGTTCAACTACTCTCTCTCTTCTCTCTCTTACTGTATTTATTTTCATGCACTTGACACCCAGATTTTAACATTCTTAACCCATTATCACTACTAAATTTTATTCCCTGGATGCTAGCATTTGCAGCCACATGAACCTTAGATCAATCAATAGACCCTACAGGACTTTTCTTTTTTTAATCTGAATTCTTTTTTCTACCTACTCATTTTGTCAGGTTCTGCTTTAATAGGATCTACTCCAAAGAGATGAAAACTTCCTCTTTTATGTGTCCATAACACTTCATGTATTTCTATTTTTATAACATTTACTGAATTTTATAATTATTTGCATGACTATCAACTTTTCTAGAAATAATATGAATTCAGACCCAAGGACTTTTTTTCATACTTATAGTGTCAGTGTGGTGTTTGGAATATAGTAGACCATTTATAAGTAGACCCATTTATAAGGGTATTGAATAATTTTTTAGTTTTTAGAATCAGTAATTCATAATTTCAGAAGCTGAATGAAAATGTACAGACTGACTTAGGTTCTTCTAGTATCTAGAGAATGAGGAGATACTTCGAAAGAGGTAATGTGTGGAGAAAACAGGAATTCCCCACAAATTTTACCTATTTATATTGTCTACAGATTAGAAAGTCTTTTGAGTTGAGTGCCTGGGCGGCTCAGTCAGTTAAACATCTGACTCCGTTTCCGCTCGGGTCATGAACTCAGGGTCATGAGATTGAGCCCCGAATTGTGCTCCTGCTCAGTGCGGCATCTGTTTGAGATTCTTTCCCTCTCTGTCTCCCTCCCGCTCCAACTCTGATCCTCCCCTGCCACTTGTGATATCTCTCTCTCTCTCTCTCTCTCTCTCTCAAATAAATCAGTAAATAAAATATTTTTTAAAGATTTTATTTATTTATTTATTTATTTGACAGACAGAGATCACAAGTAGGCAGAGAAGCAGGCAGAGAGAGAGGAAGGGAAGCAGGCTCCCTGCTGAGCAGAGAGCCCCATGTGGGCCTCGATTCCAGGACCCTGGGATCATGACCTGAGCCGAAGGCAGAGGCTTTAACCCACTGAGCCACCCAGGTGTCCCTAAAATATATATATTTTTTTTTTTAGAGGAAAGTTTTTGAGTTGAACTACCTTTTTTTTTTTTTTAAATATAAATAAACAGGGAAGAGCGGTTTGTAACTGATTTTTAATTATTGAGTTCAGGTGGGTCCTTCGCCTATTTTGCTTTCTTCACTTGAGCAAGTAAAAGGAAGTGAGAATTGAGTAGAAGCAGAGAAAAAGAGGAAAAAAGGCTTTCTCTACTCATGAATTGTAGGTGACTGGCAAAAACTTTAAGGCCTAGAATAAAATTTTATTGAGGGCGATTGTAAGGACAGGTTTCTTTGTATTTCACACACCTTCAATGCACTCAAAAGAAATTTTTCATTGATTAAGTTGATGTTAAAGAGAGAGTTGAGACGGGTTTAAAATGTACACATCTAGAATGATTTTTTAGAAGTTATTCCTTCTGAAAGTTGAACCTTTAAATGTAACACTTTTGCTATGTTCTAAGGCAAGTCAATTTTGTAAGAAAGCTTTGTGAAGCATAATTATAACTAATATCTTTTCTGTTCAGGAATTGTTTAAGTATAGTTTTCTCAGTTTCTCATGTTAGGAAGAATTCCACAGTGGAAAATGGCAGTTCCAATTATTTGTTCCTAAATCATGTCACCAAATAATGCTGTAAAAATCTTTCTAGAATTCATAAAAACATGATCTTCAACTTAGATCACATTTCAAAAGACAACTTCACGAGAGGCATATTTTAATTCCCCATTATGTATCTTAGGAAAAAAAAATCCAAATAATTTTGTAATGAAAGCTGAGCAACATCTTTAAAGGGAATAAATCTTTAATTCTAAAACACACCAAACGACTAAGAAGTTCTCTTCTTTTCTGTTGACCATGCTAGTAATATTTTTCCAGTACTAATTTTTAAATTATATCTCTACATTTTACTTAGCAATTTTAATCCCAATGAAAGAAAATATCTTACCCAGGTAACATAAATATATAACTTAAAAGCAGTATTTTCTACTGAAGTAAGTGAAAATACATTGGTATATTCATTCTAACCATAAAAAATTGTCAGTTGTTTGTTTCATAAGTGGAATGACCTTAGTTTAAGAGAAAATGAGATATGTAATAATATAAGCATATTTATAATTTAACTTGTTAATGTTAATTCATCATGGATGGTTGCCATATCTACAAAGTAAATTTTAGGAGATGCTCTAGCAGACGGGCAAAGATTTTATCATGAGACTAAAAACAATTCTAAATCCATATTCTTGTTTTCAAAAATGATTGGCATGGATTATGAAAACAAATCTACAAACATAATGACTGCAGATTGTGCCATGTTAATTTACAATTAGTTTATCAAACAAAAATTTCCTTTGCTTCCCTACTCTTTTTCCAATCCAGGAAGGTTTGCCTCAAGGCTCATTCCCATTTGTTGTCTGTGCCCTTGAAATCTACCTTTCAAGCTGCCTCCTATAGTTGCTACAGCTTGGATTTCCCAGAAAGAACTTACATTAGCCTGCCAGGGCCTAATTCATAAAATATTTCTAACACCACAGATTAGTCCTGAGCCATTTTACAGCTTTGGAAAGTCTATACCATAAAGAATGCTTCCTTTCATTCCAAAGCCATTTGCATTTTATTTGTGCCTCAAAGGAGGAACAATCCAAACTGATTAGAATCCGCAGACACTGTGCATAATGAAAAATTAATTGCATCAATCTTTTCACTGTAGTGGTCTTAACAACTCATTTTCAACTGGTCATTTTTCCACCTGCTCACCAGGGCCCAGGCAGCTGAGGCAAGCATATCTCTGACATTCCCAGAATACCAATGAAGCTAAGGTCACCAGTACGTCATGCAAGTGGGAGCTGAGAATCCTGAAAGAGGTGTAAGCTGTTTGAATGAGCTAGAACTATTATGTGACAGCGGAGGGCAGATACATGCTATGACACCCCATCTAGGCATGGTTTGAATTAACAAAAGACAACGGAAACGAGAAAGTCTAAATCAGCAACAGGAAAGGTTAGAGTGGTGCTACCCCACTGGAGAATGAGTGCTATGTGCCGCTGACAGTGGGGATAAATCAATAATTGCATGCTAGCGTCATCGGAACCAATCTGGTATGACAGGTGGCAACAGCGGTCCAATGCATATACATCAAAATGGGGCTTTGGCTTTTGAAATAGGGTTAGAATTCAGTATATTTTGTAAAATACCCATTTCAGTTACTATTTGACAATACTTTTCAAGTTCTTATTGATGAAATGATTCATCAAATCCCTGCTCTTTCAATATACAGGTTTTCTGTTTTAAGCAAACTCTTACACCTATAGATTTTTGATAATTTTTTCAACAAGTTTCTTATAGCTTTCTGGGTCTTCGTTTCAAAAGCTTTTCTGAATTTTCTTGGTTTTAACAGCCAAATAAACACATAGCAAACAAATAAGCAAATTCAAGGCAACGTCCAAGATCAGATTAATTTCAGGTGTTCACCATAGTTCTGTAGGACCTTGTTATTGAAAATGTGGTCGACAGACCAATCTCTCAGGAGTTAGATTTCAGAAATGAAGAATCTGGGGCCCAGCTTCAGATTTACGGAAATACAGTTTGCATTTAACAAGATCCCTGAGTGCTTTAAAGCAGTGTTTCTCAAACTTTAATGTGACAATACTTATCTGGAGGGCCCACTATAACACACATTCCTGGGCCCAACATCAGACAGTCTGACTCAGTAGGGCTAGGAGTGGCCCAGGAATTTGCACATCTAACATACTCCCAGGTAAGGCTGATATGCTGGGTCTATGGAACAAACTGTCATTGCACTTAAGAAAAGTTATAAACAGAAATAAATAAAATTTCAATTCAGTTATTTCCTTCACTGTTCAGAATATGTTACAGTAAGGACATTTCATTGGCCAAAATATGCCATAAAAACAAGAGAAACAGAGCTTGTTTTGCCCTTTTCAGTAATTTTTAAGGTTGCAGCAGGTAGCTACGTACTGTGGAAAAATAGCAGAAAAGGAAATTTAAATTACACAGAAGAGTTCCTAGATCCTAAATTTGGGCTTCATAATAATAAGGGGAGGAAAGCATCTTCCCTATAAATTGTATCACCCTGATGTGGTGGGATGATGGAATGAAATCTCAGTGAAAGTGACTCCACTTCACCACGGCCCTGAATGGGATAGAGTCCTATAAGGGGAGGATTTTTAACTTTGATGAAGGTAGATTTTAGTTTTAGGGTATGAAAAACTCAGTGTAGGGGCGCCTGGGTGGCTCAGTGGGTTAAAGCCTCTGCCTTCGGCTCAGGTCATGATCCCAGGGTCCTGGGATCGAGCCCCGCCTCGGGCTCTCTGCTCAGCGGAGAGTCTGCTTCCTCCTATCTCTCTCTGTCTGCTTCTCTGCCTACTTGTGATCTCTGTCAAATAAATAAATAAAATCTTAAAAAAAAACAAAACTCAGTGTAATAGGTTAACCTAAAGATCTATATTGTTATGGGAAACATTGTCCTCCCATGTGGCAGTTTTCTTCTCAGCAGATGAAGATAAAAATATGTGGTTATTTCAAAAATACTTAGATCACAGTCTAAACAAAAATCATCTCTCCCTGAATACGTATCCAACTGGTATGGAAGAGTTTGTAACATTTAAAGAATTATTACTCAGAATAGTAACATTTGTAGTTAATTATTTATTTTATAACTTCCCTTTGAGTCCCCAAGACTATCACTTTTTTTCATATTTTCTTTCAAGACTTTCTCAGCTCTTTAGTCATCAGTTTTATGCTAAATACAATTCTTTTTTAAAATTATTTTATTTTATTTTATTTCTTTATTTGACAGAGGGAGATATCACAAGTAGGCAGAGAGGCAGGCAGAGAGAGGGGAGAAGCAGGCTCCCTGCTGAGCAGAGAGCCTGATGTGGGGCTCCATCCCGGGACCCTGAGATCATGACCTGAGCTGAAGGCAGAGGCGTTAACCCAATGAGCCACCCAGGTGCCCCTACAATTCTAATTATTAATTACGTCACACCATTAAATGCAAATTTTCCAAATTATTCTTTGCTTATATAGTCATCTTTATTACTTTATTTTTGAAATGTAATTGACAGTGATTATAAGAACTCCAGTATTCCCCAAGATATTTATAATGATGACTGATATGATATCCATCATGCAATGGAAAATGCACTATTATTTTCATAGCCAGAAATGTGAATTTTGGGGCGCCTGGGTGGCTCAGTCCTTAAACGTCTGCCTTTGTCTCAGATCATGGTCCCAGAGTCCTGGGTTTGAGCCCTGTATCAGGCTCCCTGCTCAGAGGGAAGCCTGCTTTCCCTCCCCCACTACCCTGCTTGTATTTCTGCTCTTGCTGTCACTCTCTCTATCAAATAAATAAGTAAAATCTTAAAAAAAAAAAAAACCTGAATTTTACTCACATATTATTTAGCAATAATTTTATGAGAAAATGTATATTTTACTGACACATTATTTACCAATAATTATATGAGAAAATGTATAACCTTATTAAGGTGCAATAGAGCTTTTTAGATTCTTGAATACATTTATTTGCATATTGAGGAAGTAAAATTTTAAAAAAAGTAAAATCCTGATGCTCCTACCAATAAGGAATTTCTTTGGCTAATTAATTAATGAGGAAAACATAAGAGGCTTAAACAGATTCAAAGCAGAATCTGTAGAACATACATGTATAAAGGCAATTGGTAATGCTGTTTCGAATTTGCTTATAGATAAAAAAAATTGACTCATAACCTAAATATTAATAAAATATAATATTTAGAATAATCTTCTTTAGGACTAAAATAAATCGTATCATTCCCAAAGTGTACTTATATTATTATCAACAAGGATCTTTTGTATTATTATCAACAATTTGTAGTTACAAAATAGAGCAATAGAAGACAAACAACCATACACCTACAACAACCAAAGACCCCTAAATTATATGGAGTAAAAATCAAAGAAAATTTAAAAAAAAGAAAACTCTTTAGATGGGACTAATACAAGAATGAAGTATAATATCAAAATGTGCTTTGTTCCTTGAGAATTTGCCTATTCAGAGTGAGGGTTCCCATGAAGAAACTGCACACTTTTTTTTCCTAGGCTGTAATTAGAGTCTTCAGTGATGATAAATGTGTACAAATAAGACATCTTTACAACAAGTTAATCACAATTTATCTGGTTGTGATATGTCTTATAAAAATGTTTCAGAAAATATATGTTAAGTATCCACTTACAATAGAGAAAACTATATTGATATTATCTATTATGATTTGAAGTTCCAAATATGCTTGTTTACTAAGTAATTATAGCCCTTTTCCATTCACTTTAGAAACCAAACAAACTAATATATACCAAAAAATGAAAAAAAACTCTCATTTCATTTAGATAATGGCTCAAGTCCTTGATTTTCTTTCTTTCTTTCTTTTATTTTCATTTCTTTTCTTTTTTTTTTATTGTTGTTTTGTGGGGTGGGGGAGTAGAAACTAGAAAGAATTTTTCCTTTTTTTCCCCTCATCAGCAGAAGCCCACTATAAGATTATGAATATGGGACACCTGGGTGGCTCAGTGGGTTAAGCGCTGCCTTCGGCTCAGGTCACGATCCCAGGGTCCTGGGGTTGAGTCCCGCATCGGGCTCCTTGCTCAGCAGGGAGCCTGCCCCTCTCTCAGCCTCTGCCTGCCTCTCTGCCTGCTTGTGTGCTTTCTCTCTCTCTTAAAAAAAAAAAAAAAAAGATTATGAATATGCACAACCCTTCTAAGGGACCTAGTCTCTGAGTAAATAAGGCAGGATCAGGTGAGAATAAGCAGTTTTTGTTTGTTTTCTCCCCCTACTTCAGGTCATATAATACAGGTGAAAATATTACTTAATAACCATTGTTATTTCTCCCCTCCGTACCTTAATGGCCGCCCTCCACCATCCCAGCCACCTGAGCCTGTGTCTCCTGAGTTATTATCCTTAAAAGGCAAAAAAGAAGATCCACTTGGAGAGTCAAAGAATTAGGGTAACCCCATTCTCTTTCAAAGGAGGTGAGAGAGATTGATTATATACAAAGAGTTTGTCTCAGAAAATTTAAGATGGTGTGATGAAATATTTTAATTTATCTGCATAAAAGAATAACCTGCATAGGTAGAAAATGCAAATGTTTCCCGTTCTAAGCCTCAAATACGTAACTTGAATAAACAATAAACGTAAGGACTCTGGGAAATAGGTCTTTTTATGCTCATGCACTTGAGCAAAGAGTATCTTCTAATTGTTATATTCAGTCAGTCATCATTTAAATAATTTGTAGCATGGTACATGTGATTGTTTATGGAGTATTGAGTTCAAAAAGCCAGGAAGGATGGGATGCAGAACACAAGTGGGGAAATTAACCTTAGCTAGAAAGCCGCCCTTCTTTTGTAATTGGAAACCTGGTGGGGGTTGATGGCACATGTAACATTGTAGTTGCTAACAAAAAGCCTAAAGAATTTCCACTTGACAGCTTTTTGTTTTTTGTTTTTTGTTTTGTTTTGTTTTGTTTTGTTTTTCCTGGGAGGTGAGATGCATTGTCCTTGTTTAAAACAAAAGGGTAATAATAGTTTAGGAGTAAAAAGAATGTGGCTGTAACAGTTCTTGCTGTCTCCAGCCTTGCTAATAGGCTGTGACTCTCCAAGTTCTACTTTATATCATTGCAAGTCTCCTCACATCACCCTTCAAATGTGTGTTTTCCTGAGACACCCCTTTGGGCTATTCAGTAGACAAGAAAGTCTCAGTATACTTGAAAAATATTTGGACAGCCATTCTTGGCAGGCATGTGAAGAGTTTTGATTTTATACTTCTTTGGGAGCCTTCCACATTTCCTACTGTATTTCTTGATCACACCATCCTATTCTATGCCTAGTACACATGTAAATTAAAACAAGAAAAAAATACATCAAAAGAACAAAAATTATTTTACCAAATAATTTGGTGGAGAGTCACAAAACTGATGGGTTTAATTAATTTTTTCTCATTCTTTTCCTTAAAAAACAAACAAACAAAACAACAACAGTAACTTGGCAGAAAAAAAAAATCCTCTTAACTATGATATACGCTTTTCCCCATCAAATTTTTTGAAATGTCAATTATGGTAAAAAAAAATCTCAGGATTTAGGTATGTGAAGAGCTTGAAAAAGTCTTACAGATTATTCAGTTTTATCCTTCCTTTCTGATCCCTGTTGATTCTGTTACACCTTTTCCTCCCACCTTCTTTTTAGAATCATTGTTCTAAATCTAAGCTACATTTTGAAGGTCAGTTGGAGTAAGGCACTGTGGCCTTACTGTTAAGTTGTTTAAAGGACTTATGTATGTCCAGATCTGCTTTTGTGTTGCAGTTGCTGTTGCTGGATACACACAATTAGGTTCTTAAGAAATTGCAGGAAAACCTTGATAATATGTATGCCTATTCACTGTAGTCATGTAGTTTGCCAAAACTCACATTCACACAATAGACGCTAATGGTTGCAAAGGAACCATAAAATCTATTGAGTAATAAATCTACCTTCTATGTGTGTTTAACATACTGCCTAACTATGGAAACCTTTGATAAAGCACAAATGTGTCTGATTGCACAAATTATGGATTATGTGAAAACTACCACTTTAGAGCCACTAGAATCGTTGTTTTTAATACTCTAAAGACAAAATACTTCTGCCTTAATTCTCCTTGGTGTTTTAATTCAGCTTCAATGGTGTGCTTAATTCTCTACGTCATAAGTTAAGAGCATTGTAGAAAGTGAGTGTGTCCAGCTGATGGTGATTAGGATGGTGAATGTTCTAAAACTTCATTATTGAAAAATAGGCTAAGAAACTGGGCAATAACCCTTTGAAAGAGAAAACTTGAAGTCCTGTCAAGTAGAGGAAGCAGACACACAGTACAGCTGCAAAAGGCAGAAATGCAATCATGGATGAAAATTAACTGGAAACAGATTTTTGTTTAGCCTCAACATAATGAAGGCCTTTCCCCTGAAATTTCCAGAGACAAATTGAGTAGGTTAGTGCTGCTACTGCAAGTCGCCAAGCAGAGCTGAAAAATGAACTTTTTTTTTTTTTTTTTTTGGTTTCCCTAATTACTAGCTATTCTCTAGACTCAACATAGGCATTCTCTTCAAAAAGTCTTGTCTGATCTCCCGTTCTCGTTGCATCCTTCTCCAAAGTGCTTAATCATAAAAGCATGTTATGCTCTTTATTTTATTTGTTACATTGTTTGTGTACTTATGTACTTCTCCTACTAGTCCACAGTTCTCCAATTCTAGCATCTGTCATAGGAGCAGATAGGAAGGAACATCCGTAGAAAGGATTCCCACATTGCGATCTCTAAGAGCACATCAAATAACTTTTGAGAACCTACAGTGAGCCAACGATGGGTCAGCTGGGGATAATTTCTTCTCTTCACTTTGCGATCTCATAAAGTATATCTTTTTTTTTTTTTTAAGATTTTATTTATTTATTTGACAGAGAGAGATCACAAGTAGACAGAGGCAGGCAGAGACAGAGAGAGAGAGGGAAGCAGGCTCCCTGTCAAGCAGAGAGCCCGATGTGGGGCTCGATCCCAGGACCCTGAGATCATGACCTGAGCTGAAGGCAGCGGCTTAACCCACTGAGCCACCCAGGCGCCCCTCATAAAGTATATCTTGAGCAATGTTATGATCACATGTGTTGATCTTGCTAGTTGAGTGCACGTGGCATCTTCTCTCATTGATGACTCTGATGAAGAGATTGCCCCATATAACAAGAGAAGAAAGTTATAATCTCCACAAACCAATTGCTATATTTCACCAAAGTGATTGCTTTAAAATATACTGGGTAAGTACTGACCCTTTTCAAATATCTGCACACTTTTGAATAGCTTTTTGAAATACACTAAACTTTTTGGATAATGCTGGCCTTCTCCCATGAATAACATAAGTTTTTTCTTCCCCAACCATCATAATCCTGACTTTTTGATGTAGTTGCCAATGTGAATGTTCAATAGATTCTAAAATAAACTCTCAAAACTACTCCTCCCTTGGTCTTTCCACCTTAGTAAATAAATCTTCTTTGATTCAGGAATTCCTTCTATTTTTTGCATTTGAACTTCTAGTAAACTCTGTCCCCACGATCTCCACATGTCATGGGTTCATCCTCATTTGTGTTTTGCCATTGCAGACCAAGCTACTATCATTTCTCAATTGTTTAACACCAATGGCTCAGAATGCACTTAAATTCTTGTATACTCTTTTTTTTTTTTTTTTTAGATTTTATTTATTTATTTGACAGACAGAGATCACAAGCAGGCAGAGAGGCAGGCAGAGAGACAGGAGGAAGCAGGCTCCCTGCTGAGCAGAGAGCCCGATGCGGGACTCGATCCCAGGACCCTGAGATCATGACCCAAGCCGAAGGCAGCAGCTTAACCCACTGAGCCACCCAGGCGCCCCAAATTCTTGTATACTCTTATCCTACTTTTTAGTCAGCTACAAAATTGATCATTTTGATGATTTCCCATTGAATTTTTGATAGAAACCTACATTTGCTTATTTAACCAAATACACTACATGGTATGAAACATGGCTACTATATTTCAAATTGTTTGAAATTAATGAAACGTATATTTCAAGACCTTGCAATTGCACTAGCCACTTGAACTTAATTTTTTCATTATAATTTAGTATTTTATTTTAAAAATATGGTATGCAGAATCATATAAGCCTTGAGGCTCATCCAAACTTCTCCAGACAGGCTTCTTTTCATTATTTAAGCATTTAATCTTTAATATTTAACCATTTAATTAATTCCATGTTTACCTTTTAAAAAGAGGTTATTCTCCATTTCAGAAGGCTCACCTCTTTTCCTCTCACATCTTCATAGAACTAAACAAGTCTACAATTGTTAGATTTAATTTTTAACATATATATTTTCTGGCTTTGCTCATAAAATTACAAGTTCTGGAATGGCAGAGACGTTGTTTGCCTCCTCCATTGTTCTTTCTCCATTCCCTAAAATACGGCAGCCTATAAATTTTGCAAATTTGTCAATGAATTAAAGGAGAAAAGATGAATAACTACATGCAATATTTTTGTACATGAGACTCTGCTTTTATGACAAATGCCCCTCACTCTCTCACCATTCTGTATCTAGAACACATTTGCCTAACTTTTGACAACCAAACCATTCAATATTCTAAAAACATGTTGCTTAGAGTTCAGGTCAGTGGTCCAAATATTATCTTAAGTAGTATGAGAACACATTAATACATGGGTGGAGAGAGTACTCAGCCAAATGTCAAAACTGCATTGGAAAAAGAATATATTTCATCCACAAAGTAGCTGTGTAAGAATCATGATATGATCTCCTCTGTAACTGATATAGATTCAAATGGAGGTCTTGATTCTGCCCTGTGAGAATCTCAATAAACTTTAGTTTCTTCTTCTTCTTCTTCCTCCTCTTCTCTCCTCCCCTTCCTCCCCCTCTCCCCTTCTCCTTCTCGTCCTCCTCTTCTACTTCTACTTCTCCTTCTCCTTCTCCGTCTACTTCTCTTTCCTCCTCCTCCTCCTCCTTCTCTTCCTCCTCCTCCTCCTCCTCTTCCTCCTTCTTCAGCTTTTCTCTGAAGTTGGAGTTAATGCCAAGGTGATCATGTAGTGCTCTTGTGTTTGGGGTCTCTCTGGTCATCTGTCCATGCTGGTGTTCTCAGAGCAGAATACTATCCTTTCTAGTTCTGTCCATTACCTGGTTTGGGGGTGTTGATATGTGAGATCACAGCTGCATTTTTCTTTCTCCTCTTTAACAGACCTCTACAGGTTTGGTACAATTTGCGTATTACCAAACCTCACTTAAAAAAAAAAAAAAGACATATGATATGCGTGAATGTGAAATCTCACATCCTTTCTCTCTCTCTCTCTCTCTCTCTCCCCCTCCCTCAAACTGTATGTGTTAACCCCAAAGACTTTCCTAATGCAAATCAATCATTACTTTCTATAACAGGTATTAATGAAAGCTTTAAACATTTTTTGAGCACCAGGACTCTGAAAAGATACAATTTTAGTTCTAAGGTTTACAAATCTAAGTTTCATTATTTTTCTTCTGGAAATAATTAATTTTATTCCAGAACATTTTAAATTTCACATCTGTTGACTATTCTAATTGGCATGCTAGAACTAATGCAGCACTAAAGAAAGCCAGTAAGTGGAAATGGCTTAATGTTTCACATACATTGACACTGGAAAGAAGCCAGATTGGCATGAGGAAACATTACGTTGGTTTCTCAAGTTATTCATTCATCCACAACTTGGATTTGTTTCCAAACTTCCCTGACTATCCAAGTTCCTGATCTTTTCCTTTTCATCCTCATGCCTAAATAATTTCTTAAGTTTCCTTGTATTGAGGAAATTCAATATTTCTGATTTAAAGATTTCATTTTGAGAAAATTTTATTTTATACCTATTTATCACCTACAGGTTAAATATATGAGAAAAAACACTTTTCTTTTATAATTTTCTTTTGTTTATTTTTATTATTTATTTATTTATTTCTACCTTTTATCATTTTAAAGGAAGAAACTGGGAATTTACATCAAGAGTTCTAGAAATGAGTTAAAGGGACAAAATAGAAGAAGAGGTACTCCAGCTTTAAAAAGTAGGACCTTGCAGCTGTGCACCATATGTCTATCTGAAATATGCCAATGATATGTCATAAAAGAAGGATGGAGACAAAATCTGGCTAAATCCCTGAAAGGCTGTCTTAACCAGTGAAAATCACCTTGTCTGAATGGAAAAAACCCATCCAAGAAGCTGGACCAACATTGATTGGAATCAAATAGTTAATCTGATTTTATGTTTTCCTAATTCAAATGATTTTCTTTTTCAGCCTACCCCCAAAAGTTTGGAAATATACAAATACCAGTTTTTAATGCACAATTCTGTAGATGACTGTGAATATAAATTTTGCAGTTTATAAGTCATAATTTTAGAATTCATTATCAATTCATCCCAAATAGGTTAACATATGACCTTTGTACCAAAAAAAATTTAGTCAAATAGTAAATAACTTTGTTTTTCTATAAATTATATACAGTCCTAATTTGGAAAAATATATAACAAATATTTTATTAGTAGTGGTTTATTGGCTAATATATCAGCTTTCCAAAGATAAAGCATTAAAAACATACATTCTAAATTAAATACTTAGCCACTCATTCACATTTAAAATAAGATCTTTTAAAAGAAATAATAAGCAGTGCCTGGCTGACTCAGTTGGTAGAGCACATGACCCTTGATCTCAGGGTAATGGTTTCAGTCCCACGTTGGTTGTAGAGATTACTTAAGGAAATTAAAAAAATAATAATTAATTCTCTTTAAAAAAAAGGAAATAAAAAGAGGTGATGGAGAAACTAATGTTAAATTATTTTATCTCTTGTTATGTCTTTTATGTTTGACAATTATTTGTGACCAATTTATTCACATAGACTATTTCTAGTTAGATCACAACAGGCCACTTGCATACTACAATTGAATTTAGAAGTCTTTACAAGTGGTCACTTGATATAGGAAATGTGATTTATATTTTAGATGTATAGATCAAAAGGAAATTTGTTAAATGGCATCAATCTACTGTTAGAAATAATGAAAGAATTCCACAATGTGGATGTATATGAGATGCAATATCGAAAAAAAGAACTTCTCTTTTGCAACAACAAAGAAATGTACTAAATTTTTTATAAAATTTTCCTATTCACGATTGCAACAAATTTGTAATGTACATAAGAATACCGTAACCATAACAAGAAATCTGTGGGACTATGATAAGAAAATAAATCAATTTTACTAAAATATTTTAAAACAATTTATTATCAATTATTGATTTTGATATTGATTATAAATATAAAGATGATCATAAATTGATTATAAATTATAATATACATAAGTCCTGGAGATGTAATGTACAGTATGATGCCTATAGTTACTAATAATGTATTACATACTTGAAAGTCACGAAGAAAGTAGATCTTAAAAGTTCTCAAAAAAAAAAAAGTTCTCATCACAAGAAAAAATTACATAACTATTTGGTGATGGATGTTGACTAGATTTATTGTGATCATTTAATAATTTATGCATATTGAATCATTATGTTATATACCTGAAATTAATTTAATGGTATATTTCAATTGTATCTCCATACAAATACTTTTTAAAAGAAAACATATTAAGTAAAATATATATGATCATGGATATAGAAGGTTCAGTATTGGAGTGACATTTATTTTCCGTAAGTTAATAAATTAATTAAATTACATCTTAATTAAAATCCAAAAATGGTTTTTTTTTTATGGAAAATTATGCTTGACTTTAAAACTCATAGGGCAAAATAAATGCACATTGAAAGAAGAAACAAGAGGAAATATTTTCCCTACCAGATTGGAATGTATATTTGTTACTTACGTTAATTAAAATAGTGTTATTTTGGGTGCCTGGGTGGCTCAGTGGGTTAAGCCGCTGCCTTCGGCTCAGGTCATGATCTCAGGGTCCTGGGATCGAGTCCCACATCGGGCTCTCTGCTCAGCAGGGAGCCTGCTTCCCTCTCTCGCTCTGCCTGCCTCTCTGTCTACTTGTGATCTCTGTCTGTCAAATAAATAAATAAAATCTTTAAAAAAATAAATAAATAAATAAAAAATAAAATAGTGTTATTTTGGTGGAAGTAGACCAGTAGACCAATGGAATAGAATAAAGAATCCAGAAATAGATCTACGCATACAAAGGCCTCAATGTACCTCATGTCCTGTTAAGTGTGGTAATGTACAAACATAAAGTTGCCAGCAAATTCCAACTTGTCTTCAAACTCCTCCACCCACATGCAGCTTTTCTTCCTAACTGTTGAACCTATTGGTTGTTAAAAAATGTGAGCAGAACTGAATTATCCTGGTAGTAACCTTCTAGACCAGCTAACTTCCAGCCCCATAACTTCCCATTAAGACAGGTCAGTTAATCATGAGCCAGATCAGAGAACTACCCAGCTGTCCTATTTCTGCTACCTAGGAAGTAATAAAAACTATATGTGGATGGAGGAATGTGATGACGAACTGTGACTCCCAGCTGGCACTATGTATTCAGTGTTAGGGTGTCTGTTGCCCAGCGACAACTAACCAACACGATATAGAAAGTGTAAAAGTCAGTGTGTTCAATGAAGGAGAAAACACCACCTTAATTTACAGGATTAAGGATTTGACCTTGCACAACTGCTAGAGGAGCTAGATACTGAAGTTCTGGGAAGGAAGTTGAGTGATAGGAGTAGTCACCAACCAGAAAATCTTAAAAACCTAGCTCGTCTCACCACTGAAATGGAACTACTAAGGAAGGTCTTTTGGAGAGCTCTCTATGAGACATCACCATTGTGGGTCCACTGTCTAGCTTCTGGTGAAGGACGTGGGGCCAACGTTAGTCAATAGGTTCAACAGTTAGGAAGAAAAGCTGCATGTGGGTGGAGGAGTTTGAAGACAAGTTGGAATTTGCTGGCAACTTTATGTTTGTACATTACCACACTTAACTACGATGACTTCAGACAGTAACAGCTGCCTCCACATCCACTTTCTAAAATTCACCCCAAATTTTCCTTTTGTCAACTCTAACATATATTTAATAAAATTCCAAAAGTACTGTCCATTCTAGTTGACTTGATTTTTATAAACACATTTTTAAATACATTTAATGGTCAAATAAAAATGATAGCAAAGCCATGCTCACATGAAGTAACCAGCTCTCATTCAACTGAAGGCACTCAAACCCTTTCCTCAAAAGGTGATTCAAAAGTTCCACATGACACTCTATCCATCTTTGGTTCATTTTTCTTATGGTTGAGTGACATTCCATTTTTGATATCCTGTGACTTAAACAGTGAGGTATTTTATGATAGTAGTGCAACAGGAGATGGGGGTAGGGGGAGAGAAAAAGAAAACATAATTGGTTAACATCAAAGTAAGGAAGAAATACTGACATATTCCAAAATTCTCTTTCTGTGGCTGTTCATTTGGTCATAGGTGAAGTGACAGTTATAATTTCTCCCAACATCTATTGAATATTCTTTTGTCTCTGAGCATTATCTCTGTTGGTCATGGTTCCTTGCCTAGTGTGATAAGTCATACTATCATTCCTGAAGGGCCTGTACCATTTGTAGTCTTGACTGTTCTGAGGTGTTAAATCATTAGTCAACTTTTAACACACAAATTGTAGATTCTGAGGAACACTCCAGACCACTGTAAAATGGATATGAGTTAAAACTTCATTAAATCTTCTGATCTCTATAAGCACCCCGTCTCACTGGTGAACCACAATGTTGTTGGAGTCACCAAGTATTAGTTACATCAGGGCCAGTGTCCAGTATCCCTGTAAGTCTGGTTATTTTCACTTTTTCAGTGAAGAGCTATTCTGGTAAATGACCACAGGTCATGTTAGGGAAGGCTAGAAGTTAGATTTAAAATTTGCAGTAAATCAAGATCCTTCCACAGAAGAATCTCTCCTCTTCTTAATTAAGAGACAATGGGTCTGTGAGTTGGCTCAACTCTTGAGAGTTAAGTAGTGACTTTATTGTGATCAAATGAGACTTCTGAGCTTTTTTACTGCTACAAATCAATGAAATTTTAGTAAGTTGCCCACTTATTGCAGTCCAAGGACATCATGATCAATTAGCCAATGCAAATGATCTCCGTGAATTCATTACAGTAATCACATGCACCATGTCCCTAATGAGTAAATGCTACCACATGGTCCTTGTCCATTTCAGTGGCAGCATTTCTCACTGTTATTCCTACTCTGCAGAGAATAGCCATTACAGGGTTGTTAAAGGATGTCTTTCCTCTACATCCAGTATATTTCTCAAAGCCTTTTTTAAGGATATTCTATCCAACTTCCTATAGGATGTAATTAGGGAGAGGGTAAACAGCTCTGACATTATAAATCCATTCCAGCTTTGAGTCTCTGTTTACCTTTGTGTATCTTCCTCTGTTAGATACCAAGAATTTCTGGCATGTGAACAGAATTTAACATGAGTTACCTCATATTTTGGTCTCAGTCTGCAATTAACCATTACAGCCTTTTCTTTCTCTCTCTCTCGTTTTTTTTTTTTTTTCCAAAGATTTTTTTTTTTTTTTTGACATAGAGAAAGAGATCAAAAGTAGGGGGGGGGGGGGGGGGGGGGGGGGGGGAAGCAGGCTCCCTGCTGAGCAGAGAGCCTGATACAGGGCTCAGTCCCAGGACCCTGAGACCATGACCTGAGCCAAAGGCAGAGGCTTAAACCTCTGAGCCACCCAGGTGTCCCATTAGAACCTTTTCTAGCCTTTTAAGCTAACACAATGAATCTATAATCTCTGCCAACTATACCCCTGTAAGGAAATGGAAGGTTCATGGCTGGGTATATGGGAAGCTAACAAGTAGATCCAACCAAGAATCAGGTGGTAGGTCTGGAACTGCAGTTGATCTCCATGGTCAGCAATCAAGAGAACTGGGTGTGAAGCAGAAGTGAGAGCCACATAAAAATTGCCAGCGCTTAATGCTTTTTGCTGTCTCCTCATCTCGCCACACTGACCTACAGAGGGTATTGGCTACTTACTTCACTTATGACTTTCAACTTCTAAGAATATTCCTCCTTCAGCTAATTCTAACTGGGAGTTATATAGGAGAAGTGCATTCTGGAGAACAGTTCCAGCCTAGTCGAGTTGATAGCACAGAAAGCAACTTCTTTAACCTCAAAAAATCTATATAAAATAAAGCCAGGCCAAATAGCATATATAACACAGATACATTACATTACCAGTGTTCCTTTGATGTTGAAAAGGCAAAGTGGATTATAATCCCTACTATTACTCAACATGAAAATCCTGATCAATTGCCAACAAATGAAGAAGCAAAAAGATACATAAGAAATGGATAAGGAAACTTTATAAGATGATCATTTACATAGAATGTCTTAAGATCAATAAATCTTTAATACTTTTGATAAATACTAGTTCAATATATATAAATCAAGAAAGTTTTTATCACTATAGTAACCAATTAAAAATATAATAGAAATTCTGTATTATCTACAACTGAAAAGAACCAAACAACAAAAACAAACAAACAAAAAAAACCCTATAAACATGAGGGGTGCCTGCGTGGCTCATTCAGTTAAAACTTCTGCCTTTGGTTCAGGTCATGATCTCAGGGTCCTGGGATCGAGCCTCACATCAAGATCTCTGCTCAGTGGGGAACCTGCTTTTCTCTTTGCCTACTGCTCTGCCTACTTGTGCTCTCTCTCTGTCTAATAAATAAATAAAATCTAAAAAAAACTAGATATGACTGTAATCAAAATCCACATAAGGGGCGCCTGGGTGGCTCAGTGGGTTAAAGCCTCTGCCTTCGGCTCAGGTCATGATCCCAGAGTCCTGGGATCGAGCCCTGCATCGGGCTCTCTGCTCAGCGGGGAGCCTGCTTCCTCCTCTCTCTCCCTCTGCCTGCCTCTCTGCCTATTGTGATCTCTGTCTGTCAAATAAATAAATAAAAAAAAAAATCTTAAAAAAAAAAATCCACATAATGTGGGCTACTATAAAAAATTACCTCAGAATTTCTGGCTTAAAAGAATACACACTTATTCTCTTATAGTTACTGAGATCAAAAGTCCAAAAACAGTTTCACCAAGTAGAAATTAAGGTGTCAGCAGAACTGCTTTCCTGCCCCAGGCTCTAGGGGAGGAGAATATGTTAACTCTTGCAGTTTCTGGTGGCTGCTAGCATTCCTTAATTTGTGGTACATCATTCTTATATTTGCTTCCATGGTCACACACCTTTTCTTCAGCGTCAAAACTTCTACTTTTTTCTCCTAGGAGCATTTGTGATTATGGTTAGGTCTTACGCAGATAATCCAGGATAATTTCCACATCTACATAAAGTAATAGTTACAGGTTCCAGGGATTAGAAGATGGACACCTTGGAGGTCATTACTCAGCCTATTACACAAAGTTTTTGAAGTGTTAAATACATATTAGAAGTTCCAAATAAACAGGGATGCCAAGTTAGTGCATGAAATGACTATGTGTTCTAAAGATGTCAATTTTTCTTAATGCATGCCATTTTTGCAATTCAAATCAAAACCCAGGGTAGATATTATTTTTGCAATTGTGCAAATTGTGATTCTAAAATATTCATAGAAAAATAAAAATTCATAAATATCTAGGAAAATTTATAAAATGATATTCACAGTTTAGGGAATGCTCCTGCACAGGTATTAAGATAATGTTGCAAACTTATGTTAAAATGCTGTGCTACTAGTGAAAGTGGAATAAATTCAATCATGCAAGAGAATGAATAATATAGGAACAGATTTATACATATGCTATAATTGTTACTTGATAGAAATGTTAATAAAGCCATTAAAATTTATGGATGTTTATTTATTTATTTATATTATGGTCACTTAGCCAATGATTCATTAGTTGTGTATAACACCCAGTGCTCATCACAACATGTTTCCCTCTTAATACCCATCACCCAATTACCCCGTCCTCCCACAACCCTCCCTTCTCCAATCCTCACTTTGTTTCCTGGAGTCCAGAGTCTCTCATGATTTGTCTCCCCCTCTGATTTCTTTGCATTCAGTTTTCTCTTCCTTCCCCTGTGGTCCTCAGTGTTATCCTTACGTTCTACATGTGAGTGAAGCATATGATAATCATTTTTCTCTGCTTGACTTATTTCACTTAGCACAATCACCTCCAGTTCCATCCATGTCAATGCAAATGGTAGGTATCCATCCTTTTTGATGGCTGAGTAACATTCCATTATATATATCAATCACATCTTTATCCATTCATTTGTTGAAGGGCATCTCGGCTCCATCCACATTTTGGCTACTGTGGACATTGCTGCTATGAAAATTAGGGTACATGTGTCCCTGCTTTTCACTACATCTGTATTTTTGGGATGAGTACACAGTACTGCAATTGCTAAGTGCTAGGGTAGCTCTGTTTTTTGTTTTTATTTTTTTTTTAAGATTTTATTTATTTATTTGACACAGAGAGAGAGAGATCACAAGTAGACAGAGAGCCAGGCAGAGAGAGAGGGGGAAGCAGGCTCTGCTGAGCAGAGAGCCCAATGCGGGGCTCAATCCCAGGACCCTGAGATCATGACCTGAGCTGAAGGCAGAGGCTTAACCCACTGAGCCACCCAGGCGCCCCTGGTAGCTCTGTTTTTAATGTCTTGAGGAACCGCCATATTGTTTTCCAGGCTGGCTGTACCAACTTGCACTCCCACCAACAGTGTAAGAGGGTTCCCCTTTCTCTTGTGAAAACTGAATATATATGAATATATATTTGAATGAATATATATGAATAAAATATATTAATATATATTTATATATTATATATAAATATATAGTATATATAAAATATAATAAAAATTAAAACTCTAATTTCCTAAAATACAGACCCTAGCAGTGTTAAAGACCTAACAACAAAGAAATAAGCTGGGAAATAAAACAAAGAGGAATAATTTTTGACATTGGTATGAGAAAGGATTTCTTAAAGAAGACAGAAAGATCAAAATCACAAAGGAGAAATTAGATGAATTTAATTATATCACAATATAATAAGCCATACATCTGTTAATAAAATACATGTATTTGTATAAAGTACATGTTAAATTATTTGAAAGAATAAATAACAAACCTTTAATAGAACTGGTTTACAGAGTGTGATTTTTGTGCGTGCGCGCGTGCACGTGTGCGTGCACGTGTGTGTGTGGGGGGGAATTTCTCAATGCCTTTTGTAATAACATTTGAATTTCTTTCATGAAACATTTATTTATGTATCACTTGTTTGATTAGAAATATATAAATCTATAACAATTATAAAAAAAAGTCGGAAAGGCTCACCCATTATTTGTGAATCTCAGAATTATAGGCTAATTTTACTTTCTCCTTCCCTTATTTTTCATATTTCTACAATGAACATGTATTATTTTATAGTGAAAAATAAAAATTAATTTAACTTAATTTATTTTTTTAAAGATTATTTATTTATTTATTTGACAGACAGAGATCACAAGGAGGCAGAGAAGCAGGCAGAGAGGAAGGGAAGCAGGCTCCCTGCTGAGCAAAGAGCCTGATGTGGGGCTTGATCCAGGACCCTGGGATCATAACCAGAGCTGAAGGCAGAGGCTTTAACCCACTGAGCCATCCAGATGTCCCTTAATTTAATTTTAATAGAAAAGAATGTCCTTTTTTCTTCTTGTCTCATTTGTTTACCTTACTAGAAAATAAATACGAAGGCAGTTCTGTACTACTAGAAATTAATACAGTTCTCTGTTGAATCATGGCCGATAGGTTTAAAATGATCTCTGATTCATTATAAAATATCAAGTAATCCTTACGTATCACTAGAACAACAAAAATAATATTCTATATGTATCTTTTAAATTTTATTCAGGGTCAGGGTATGAAGAATTATTCAAATATTATTCGTCAAGAGAATATTTTTCAGGAAACCAGTGACACCTGATTTTATGTTGCTATCAGCCAATGAAACAAATTTTCTATAATCACAAATAAGACTTCAGGAAATATCCACCATATTGTGTGTCCATGTTCTTTACAATAACATGTTGTAGAGTCAAATAGGAATTTTTTCAGTAGGAAATAATACAAAACTCTTTGGTATTATTAATTATAATAATAACCTATTGTTTTGAATGAAGCCTGTTAGTTTCTCTCCTCTGTGCCAAAACCATATCCACCTGATGAACTTCCATTAGGCTAAATGAGATAATCATGTCTTAGGCTGTTCCAGATGGCATTTTTCACACTAATGCAAAGTCACAAATAAAATTTTAATTTGCTTCTTAAGAGGCAGATCTGTTCAAATAAATGAACAGAAAAAATAAATGTTTGCACCTTAGGGAAGTATCAAGAACAAACTCCAGAGATACTGTTTCTAAGTTTATTCAGTGACAGTGAGCCAGAACATACTACAAAATGAGAAGAAGCAAAGGTTTTTTGTTGGTTTGTTTTTGTTTGTTTTTACCATCTCATTACATTGTTATCATTTACTTAAAAGAAAACACAGGTCGTTTCGACACACCAAATATAAACACAGCATTATAAGTATGCTTCTAGAAGAAGTGTGTTAAATTTTTAGCAATGTTTACTTTTGGTCTCTAATTTTACTTAGGTAAAATACTTAATGGTGTTTGTCTTATGCATCAGCTGGGCTACATCAGGTTTTAATGAGTAATCATATGTTTCAGGGACCATGATCTGTGATATAGTCTATGTAATATAAATACTGTGTACCAAAACAAGTTTAATTTAACACTGACCTGTATGGGAATTTTTTTTTTTTAATAGTACTTGCAATGACAGGTTTTACCCCCTCCTTTCAGCGTGTTGAAACAACTGTCAACATGCGAGGCATAAAATACTTCTAATTTCCTCTTTGTTTCCTAAAGTACCCTTTATCTTTTTTTGTCCTTAGTCACGTTTCCAGACTGCAGTTAATTGTTCTTTGTGTTAATATGACTAAATCTATCAAGGAACTATAGCAGAAACTCTGTGTGTACACGTGTGTGTGTGTGTGTGTGTTTTGGGGGGGGATTAAAAGAACATTGAACATTCCATTAGCTCTGCTGTTCCTATGCCATTAAGGCACGTGGTGTTTCAAATACAAACACTGGACTCATTCCTTCAGGGTAAACAAAGAGGCATTTAGTATTCATATTTAGCCTTAAATGCCCACATATAATTTATAAAACAGTTTTCACAACATTTTTATTCTTTAAGAGGTAACATGAGTCATTCACCTAGAATTAAGTCATGTTAAAGCTAGAGTGAGTCAATGCTCATCTTGTACAATCTGTTCATTTTAATAGATGAAAAATAGGTTCAGAAATAAAGCCTTGCTCAAGGTCATAAAACCAGAGGGCTTCTAGATTCTTCCACTTCCTAGTACAGCACCATTTTTGCTCTAATCCCAGTACTTCCCTTCTCCTTATTGACTGTAATTTCCAGGAATGTAGGTTCTGAACTTTTGCAACTGTTTTCCCTTCCTCAAGGTATTTGAAACTCACTAGAAAAGAAACATGATGACTATTTGACATTTCTACCATTGAAGAAGGTGAGGTTTCTCATGACAATATACATTTGCTTCTTTTCAAACCATGGAGACCAAGAGCTATGATTGTGTGGAGCCCAATAAATGAAAGCCTGCTGACAAAATGATTTAATACAGACCGTGTAAAGTGTCAATTATTAAATGTTTCATACCCAGTGATAAGGGACAAGGAGAGATAAATTACCACTTCGGTGACACATTAGAAAATATGCTCAGCAGAGATGAGGCACCTGAATTCTCAAGTTAGAAATGACCCCATTAGAAGAGTAAGAATCATGGGAAAAGAAAGAAACAGAAAAAGCCATGTTTTACCTTGAATGACAGTGTGAGAGGTTATCCTGGATTTTCCTGACAGATTTAGTAAATACAGGGCTCATTCTTTAGCAGAATTTGGGCTCTATAAGGTTATTTCTCTAGGTGACTATTTTTCTCTTATTGCCAGAATAGTTAACTTTGATTATTAATAGCATTGAGACTGATTATATTTTTTTCAAATTAGAAATGAAAATAGGCAGCATATAAACAAATGATAATCTCAGTAGTTCATATAATCCAATAATCAATATGATTCAGCTGTATAACTAATTTTATCTGTATTCATCACTTTTAATAATTCCCATAACCTTTTTATTTATATGTTTGCATTTTATGGGGTGTCAAGGAAACTATTCCAGCTGGCTTTTCACTCCTGTTTCTTGTTAATATACAGTCAACAGTAGAATATATAAGATATGGAAGATCTCTAGAGTTAATTTGGTATCTTCATAAAGAGAATTTCCATATTCTTATGCTCTAGGCTAGTGCTTTTCAAAATATAAAGTACACACACATTATCTGGAAATCTTGTTAAATTTGGATTCAGTGGGTTCCGGCTGAGGCTAAAATTCTGCATTTCTAAAACTCCCCAGAGATGCAAGTTGTTTTACAGACTACAGAGTGAGTAGCAAACCAGGGCAGGGTCTCCAGACCAGAAAAACCAGCAGCACTTAAGAGGTCCTTAGAAAGGCAAATTCATGGGCTATACCAACACTTGGTGCATCTTAATCTCTACGAGTGGGCCCAGAAACCCCAGAAACCACTTACTCTCATGCTACACATTCTTCCTAAGTCTTTTTTTTCTTTTTAATTTTCCTTTTTTCTTTTTTTTAAACACAAATAAGCCTTAGACAAGCTGCATATTATATATACATATAATTGTACATATGTTTATATAATTGTACATATGCTAATATATAAGTACTTTGCTTAAAATTCTCAAGAATCTTTAGGTTAGTCACAGTTTTTTTTTTTTTCTCCTTTTAAACCAATAGCTGTGGACTCAATTTAAAATGAAATTTTTTTTTTTAAAGATTTTATTTATTTATTTATTTGACAGAGAGAGATCATAAGTAAGCAGAGAGGCAGGCAGAGAGAGGAGGAAGCAGGCTCCCCACTGAGCAGAGAGCCCGATGTGGGGCTCGATCCCAGGAACCTGGGATCATGACCTGAGCCGAAGGCAGAGGCTTTAACCCACTGAGCCACCTAGGCGCCCCTAAAATGAAATTTAAAAGAAGAAAAATGTAGAGCAAGAAATTGATAAAAAAAATTTTAGGATTGATTCAACTTTCCTCTTTTTCCAGTATAAATTCCCCTATCACAAAGAATATCAATTGTATAAAATTCTACTATACAAAATTTTTAAAATTATAATTTATTAGGTATTAATTATGGCTGAATAAACGTCCTGATTTTATAAATTTTCTACCAAATTCAGTACCTTTTCTTCTTTTGCCTTATATTACTTTAGAGTAGGTAATGTTTTTCTATGCAATTAAATGAAAGCTTTACTTCATTTAAGAAATGGTTATTTTCCAAAGAGTCTTATTGAAATTTCACTCACCATGCATGATAAAAACATTTCTGATCTATCTACAAATATGTCATGGTAGATAAGTTAAATATTAAGCACGTTATAATTATTCAGGCCCTATTTGTCTGGAATTTGGTCATTTTCTTCTAATGTCTAGAGGAGAACAAAAAAATGAAGATATCAGTGTATGTGTCACAATAAAATAAAATAGAATACTTAACACTCTAAAATTGTCTTCAAACTTTTCTTGACATGGATGTCGGACACTGAAGAGCAAAACTTTCCTTCCATTTCTCAAATAGAGGGGCTTTTTTGTTTGTTTTGTTTTTGTTTTAAAGATTTTTTATTTATTTATTTGACAGACAGAGATCACAGGTAGGCAGAGCAGCAGACAGAGAGAGAGAGGAGGAAGCAGGCTCCCCGCCGAGCAGAGAGCAATGTCCAGCTAGATCCCAGGACCCTGAGATCATGACCTGAGCCTAAGGCAGAGGCTTTACCCCACTGAGCCACCCAGGCGCCCCTCTCAAATAGAGTATTAATAATGGTTATATGAAGGTGTAATACTCTGGCTAGAGAAGTTTTATAAATAATACAAAGAACAAACTAGGTACCATCAGTTTGAAGATCTCAATCTACTCAATATCAACTATATGAAAATGTATTAATATCTTACTTCGCAATTTTATTTTTCCAATATTTTGGAAGAATTTTTCTTATTTTGTTTTTAAAATTATTTAGACAAAAGTAATTTATTTTATGGCATTGTTTGCATTTATAATAGTTAATATGTATTCTAGGAATTCTTATGAATCAGGAATACTAACTCTCAAATTTATATATATATATATATAACTCTCAAATTTATATATAGATAGATAGATATAACTCTCAAATTTGTATATATATATATATATATATAAGATATATATATATATATCTTATAGAACAAAGTGTACTCTTATCATACCATCAAAGATCATACTCCTTGGTATTTACCCAAATTTACTCAAATTTATATATATATATATATATATATATATATCTTATAGAACAAAGTGTACTCTTATCATACCATCAAAGATCATACTCCTTGGTATTTACCCAAAGAAGCTGAAAGCTTCTGTCCACACCAAAAAAAGTACACAAAAGTACACTGAGCCTTGGTGGCTCTGTTGTTGAGCATCTGACTCTTGATCACAGCTCAGCTTTTGATCTCAGGGTCATGAGTTCAAGCCCTGCATTGGGCTCCACCTTAGGCATGGAGCCCACTTAAAAAAAAAAAAAGTGTACACGTGAATGTTTATTGCAGCTTTATTCATAATTACCGAAACCTGGAAGCAACCAAGATGTCCTTCAGGAGGTAAATGCATAAAAAAAAGTGATACGTGGTTCCAAACAGTAGAATATTACTCATTGCTAAAAAGAAATGAGCTATCAAGCCATGGAAAGACAGGAAGGAAACTTAAATGGCTATTATTTTCCTGAAAGGGAAAATGCCGTATGATTCTAACTGGGTGACATTTTGGAAAAGACAACTTTGGAGACAGTAAACAGATCAGTGGTTGCCGGGGCTTGGGCAAGGAGTGGGGAAGGAATAGGTGGAGCACAGAGGACTTTTAGGACAGTATACACACACACATATATACACACATAATATACACATATTCTATATAATATTATAATGATGGGTCACCATACATGAGTCCCTAGAATACACAACACCAAGGTGAGCCCTAATGTAAATTATGGACATTGAGTGATAACAATGTGTCAGTCTAGGTTCATTAGCTGTAGCAAATGTACCATTGCAATGCAGGATGCCCACAGTGGAGGTTGTGCCTGCGTGGGGACCAGGGCATACGGGAACTCTGTGTAGGACGTGGGATCATGACCTGAGCTGAAGACAAATGCTTAACCGACTGAGCCACACAGGCACCCCAATTTAAAACTGTCTTAAAAACTAAAGCTTTTCATTGAAAAAAACATAATTAGAACTTCATGAATACAACCTTTTATAATTAATGAAGTTAATATGATGTTATTTTCGTATATATTCAGTTAAAGTTTTTAGTTTTTCAATGAACTTTCTTTAAGGCTGAAAAATCCATATAAAAATTACACATTAGGGGCACCTGGGTGGCTCAGTGGGTTAAAGCCTCTGCCTTCGGCTTGGGTCATGATCCCAGGGTCCTGGGATCGAGCCCCACATCGGGCTCTCTGCTCAGCAAGGAGCCTGCTTCCCCTCCTCTCTGCCTGACTCTCTGCCTACTTGTGATCTCTGTCAATTAAGTAAATAAAATATTAAAAAAAACAGTACTTATACTCTCTCTTCTTTCTCTCTCTCTCTCAAAAAAAGTAAATAAAATATTATTAAAAAGGAAAGAAGCACACATTACAGTGTATTTCTTAATGAGTTTTTTAATGACATACGAATCAAAAATTAAGTTATAGACTTTATGATATTGGCTTTACTTCACTAGCATTTTCAAGGGTCTCTCTCCAGCATTCCTGTCATTGGGATCCTCTGAGAAATAAATTATACTATGCTCACCTGTGAATTCTGAGGGCCTGTATTTACAGACAGAGTAAACAATTACTGAAAATGTAAGAATGAGGGCGCCTGGGTGGCTCAGTGGGTTAAGCCTCTGCCTTCAGCTCAGGTCATGATCTCAGGGTCCTGGGATCGAGGCCCACATCAGGCTCTCTGCTCAGTGGGGAGCCTGCTTCTCCCTTTCTCTCTGCCTGCCTCTCTGCCTACTTGTGACCTCTCTCTCTCTGTCAAATAAATAAATAAAATATTAAAAAAAAAGAAAAATGTAAGAATGAACAGACACAAAATATACAATATGTTAATTATGAAAATCTCTTCCTAAATAAGCTAAAAATAAGAATTACCTGTTGTTCATAAATCTTTATGGTAGAGTATCAGTGGAATAGCAAGGAAAAAAAGTAGCATATCAAGAAATATTTTATTATTGACATTATTTAGAATTGCCATATGATAATAATGAAAAACAAAACTACCTTTATTTGCTGTTATTACTGTACTTAAATTCTCTACAGGGAATGTACTCTCTTACTACCTAAAGAAGGGATGAACCACATCCACTGCCCATAACTCTGTTATGCCCCACTGGAGAGTGCCTACTCTTAAGTATATGATTATTGCATATTTAATATGTTATCATCCCATATGATATATACTTTCATATTCTATTTCATTATTAAAACATGATCACTATAAATTAAAGCTTTCTTCATGAAAATCAACCTCAAGGTAAATTGGAAATAGTTAGAAAATTATAGCTAGCAAACAGAAAGATCAAACAATTTATAAAAGTAGTGACTGTGATATTATAGTATTTTAGCTAATCTTTTAGATAAAGACTTGCTTTGTGCCTTCCTCTCACAGTCTGTCTCTCCCCCCCTCTCATTATAGTTCACAACAGTGTAAGCCTGGACATGATCAAAACATGAAATGTTCCAACCCTTAAAAAAATATCCTTTGCAGTGGCGCCTGGTGGCTCCGTCAGTTAAGTCTGAATCTTGATTTCGGTTCAGGTCACGATCTCATAGGTTGTGAGATCCAGCCCCATACAGGCTCAGCCCTCTGTGGGAGTCTGCTTGAGATTCTCTCTCTCTGCCCCTCCCCCATTTGTGCTTGCTCTCTCTCTCTCTCAAATCAATAAATAAATATTTTAAAAATATCCTTTGCTGTATTGGGTTTGAAAGCAATACAGATCAATGATAACTGTCATCAACAAGCTCTTCCTCTTATGTTCTATGCACAGCGTTTTGTTTATTTATTTATTTATTTGGTAAAAACATTCAATCTCTACTATGTTTTATTATAGGATTTTTTTTATTTTTTATCTTTTTTTAAAGATTTTATTTATTTATTTGAGAGAGAGACAGTGAGAGAGAGAGTATGAGCAAGGAGAAGGTCAGAGGGAGAAGCAGACTCCCCATGGAGCTGGGAACCTGATGCAGGACTCGATCCCGGGACTCCGGGATCATGACCTGAGCCAAAGGCAGTCGTCCAACCAACTGAGCCACCCAGGCGTCCCAATTATAGGATATTTAAAGAATAAAATTTGAAGTGTAGATTTGACCAAGGGACATATTTGTTAGCAAGCCAGTTGAAATCATCTTTCATATGACAACGCTTCTTGTTTTCCATTAAGAATGATTTTTTTTCCTTAAGAATTATTTATGGCCCAAATGGCTGAAGTACAATGCATATAAAAAATTTTCTTAAAAAAAAAAAAAATTTTCTTGAGTGTCATCCCAACACTTTTTTAATCAATCAAGAATTATTCATGGACTTATAAAGTTCATGATCATGGTTCTTTGCTCCATGAAGTACCTAAAGGATTCAAGGTGCTATGGGTAAAGTACCCCAGAGTAGCGGCTGAGAGTGTAGAGTGTAGTGAAAGTAATCAGATATAATTGGGTTTAAACTCTGGTTCTTCCACTCATTAATTAGTGTTTTTTTGTAAACTTATCTAATTTCTGTATGTATTAATTTGTTAAATATCTGTAATCTAGAGACAATATTAAAATATACTTCAGGCTTATTCTAAGAACTAAATAAACTGGTGTTTGTAAGATGCTTATTTTAATGTCTGGTACACAGGAACCATTCTATCAATCTTCATTAATATACGTCATGTACTTTTTCCTGATATTATTAGTCATCTTGACAGTGTGCAAAGAAGAAAGTTTAACAGCTGATTCAAGGGAGTACAAAGAAGAAAGTCCTGAAAATTATGCCTGAATGCCTCTGTTTTTTTAGCTAATCCTACACAGAATCATGGCCAAAGGCTTCCATACCCTAACCACTGCCTAGGTCCACTGTCAAACTACTTGTTCAGATCAAACAAACAGAGACTAAAGACTTAACATGCTCCCTAAAATTATAGTCAAGGACAACTTTAACAATAAGCCTTACTTTTCCTATAAATTTCTAGCAAGTTATGTTAATCTTCACTTCATTTTTAATTTAACATCTACTAACACTTGAAGACAAAAGATTGAAAAAGCTTTTCTTTCCTGTTGGCTTAGCAATCATTTAATTCAGCAATCATTTAAATAAATCAGGTAAAAAAAATTGAATAAAGCGATAGTCCTTTCAACTTCCACTTGTATTTTTTTTTTTCTTGCTGTGTTTTTTACTCCATGTTTGATGCATTTTTTTTTTAAGTGCTTCCAACCTGGGAGTAGAAATGACAACATGGTGTGTTGGAAGCGATTAATGCCTGTCTAGAGAGCACAGTGAAACATGAGTACCTTCAGTGTCACCCGGGCAAGTATTAATCAGTACCTCAGCACAGCCTGAAGTGACTTTTTGTGATAATAAAAAAGGAATTTTTCCCCAAAATGTATGTCAGAAATGTGTGTTGCAAGTATTTCTCTGGAAAGAAACAGTTTTTGATGAAAGCATTTTCTTTTTAGAGGAAATGAAACATTTTTTGATTTGACACACAGCATGTCAGTGCTGGGGTGGTGAGGAAAATATACCACTTATAACTCAAAAAATGAGTGGCAGTTGTAAATTATATCAAAGCCCATTACACAAAGAGAATGTTCTTCAAAGCTAGGTAATACCACATATATACATAAGGGTTATCAAAAACCCATTAAATTCGACCCTTTTAGGTTTTCCTGCTGAGATTAATTTCCCAACATAACATCCCCCTTTTACAGAAAACGTTCCTTTCTCAGAAGCCCTTGTTCTCATGGGAACTTTCCACCATTTCCCTGATAGCCAGGGGCTAACCAGCAATCCTTCACGATCTCGTAAGGCATTTCATTTAAATTTATATTGAGAAATTTATAGTCTTATTAAGTTGTCTTCCCCTGAGATTCATTTTGCCGTGTTTCATTGGTATGTCATTTTAAATAGGTGCCATTTAAAAGCATGCCCCATATTTTTACGGGCCATTCTACAATCAAATGAGGTTAAATCAAAACTTGAATGTTTCCATGTGGATAGCCAAAGAAGATTTTTTCCCAATACTTTGGTTTTGTATTACTTACTCACATGTGCTTCTCAAAGTTTCTATGATCAATCAATATATGTAAGTCTAAACCTCATGATAAAGATAATGATTATAAATGATTAATGTTTGTGCCCATAATAATAAAAAAAGTAGTCAATGACTTAATAATTTAATATGTCAACAATCTCAATATGGTCTACTTGATCACTGAAACGGTATTTCTTGATCCTGGTAATCAGTTGAGGCATTTCTTCCGTCTTTTCCAAAGCCAGATGTTCACCGGAAGTCTGCAGACCCAGCAAAGATTCAGAGCTCACCTCAGCTATCATAATGAGTTTGAAACTTCCAAATGTACATATCCCTGAACAAATTATCTTTTCTTTATATTCCAGTGAAAAAGATCAAGCCCTTCTTGTAACAATGGAGATTTCTCAAATCTGATGCATTAGGAGTTTCCCACCTTGTGGGAACTTTTGGAAGCAGTTCAAAAATCATAAGTTTACAACAGAGACCCTTAGCAGTCATTCTTAGCTACAAAACTGTTAAGAAGAGGATGACGATAATGACTGGATTAGTTTGCTAGGGCTGATGCGACAAAGCACCACAAACTGGGGGGCTTAACACAACGTAGATTTATTGTCTCAGAGTTTTGGAAGCTAGAAGTTCAAAATCAAAGTGTCAGCAAGGCCATAATCTCTCCCGTGACTCTAGGAAAGAATGCTCCCTTGCCTCTCCTAAGCTTCTGAAGGTGACCAGCAACATTCAGAGGCCCATAGCTTGTAGCCAGAAAAGACCAACCCTTCAATTTCTCCCTCCTTTTCTCTTCTCCTCTCCTTCCCTTCTTTGCTCTCTTTTTCTTTTAGCTGCCACTGAATCTTTCCGGATCATCTGGAATATAACATCAGTAGAAGAGGTTATATGTCAGTAAGGAAATGATGTAAAAGAAATAGTTGGTGTAGCCAAAATGCATGAGAACATAGAAATTGAAGACTAAATAAACTTTGACATCAAGGAACTGTAATGTTGAGCACAACAATTAATCACCTTAGGACTCAGGTCACTCATTTATAAAATTTAAAAAAAAAGGATTATTCAATTATTGGATATATGAGGCATGTATACCTTTAGAAGATATATGCAGATGCCAGCAGAAAAATAATGTTTATTTAAAAATCGCTAGTAAATTGCTAGCAAAGTAATGTAATTAAGTCCACTTAATAAATTTCATATGTATGTCCTGAAATAATTATCTGTTCTGTTTTTGACCCATAAAGATATATCAAAATGAAAACTGGAAGATAAAACTCAGTAAACTGTGGAAAGAGTAGTGATCTCCAAACTAAAAAGTGTCATTTAAAGCATAGATAAATTAAATTTAGAAGATAACTTATTTATTTTAGATATCTTATTATTCCAATCATGGTTCTGAATGTCTGTAATCATTTGAGAATGTTTAAGCTCATTTTTAACATAATTCAAAGGTTTGTTTACTTGAATTTTTGAAAAGGAAATCAAAGTTCCCCCAAAGATATTGGTACCAATATTTACAATTTTTTTGAGTGAATATGAGTGCAGAAAGAGTACCCAAAGAACTATGAAGTCCATGAAAGGAGCATTTTTATTGAGGGCCTACTACAGATAACCGTCTCTGTTAACCAATCTCTGTTAGGAGATTTGCATGTATAATTTACACTTTACCAAAGTTCCATAAATGGTATGATATTACTCTCAATATGTACACAGAGAAACCAAGGTTTAAAGAGCTGAGTACTTACTAAAACTACATAGCTTTGGGGCACCTGAGTGGCTAAGTGAGTTAAAGCTTCTTCCTTCGGCTCAGGTCATGATCCCAGGGTCCTGGGATTGAGCCCCACATCGGGCTCTCTGCTCAGCAGGGAGCCTGCTTCCTCCTCTCTCTCTCTGCCTGCCTCTCTGCCTACTTGTGATCTCTGTCAAATAAATAAATAAAATCTCAAAAAACAAAACAAAACAAAACAAAACAAAACACCTACATAGCTTAAAACCAAGGAAGGTGAACTACAAATTCTGGTATGCTGAATACAAACGTAATGTTCCCTTAACATAAAGATGCCATCCCAGACAATAACTAAAATGTATCCACTACTGTTCTTGCCCTCAAGCTGTATGCAATGTTCATTGAGAAAAATCGTGTACTCAAAAAGTTAGATCTTTCACTTTTCTCTGAGGGTTACCATCCTAACCAGAATCACCATCCCTGGACATGAACTGTTATAATAGGTTACCAGGCAGGATTTTATCTAATTAACCCTTTTTCTTCTCCAATTCATTCCTTATAGAACAGTCACAGTGGTTTTTCAAATACATGAGTACAATTACTACACTTCCAATGCTCTAAAATTCTGTAATGATCTCTCAGTGCTCTTAGAAAAACATCCTATATGCTATGACCCAGGCTTTCCTCTCTAATCCCTTCGTGGACATATTCTTCACATCACTTAAGCTGAATAAAAATTTTAAAGAGCTTAGTGTTTTCACATGTGCAATATTTTCACGTCGACAGCTCATTGAAGAATAGCATCTGTATATCTTCCAGGATGCAGCCTCCACGTCATTTGTGCAGGTAAGTTGTTCTTTTCCTTTTCAACATGTTTGATTCTAGGTTAATTTTGTATTTACTATCAATTTCTCTCCCTATAGCACAATTCCCTGAATAAGAGATCCATGAATTTTGTCTGTTTTATTTACTGCAGTGCCCACTGTACTTGGAATAGAGTCAGTGCTCATTCATTCAACAAATTTTTGTTGAATGTCTACTCATTGCTAGGCATAATTTTAGATTTTGGAATATATTAGTGAAAAAAAATAGACAAAAATTTCTGCATTCATAAAGCTTTCAACACAGTGCACAAAAGAAAGATAGTATACAATAAACACAATAAATATATAAATGTGTGATATTTTAGAAATTGATGAGTGCTGGGAAAAGAGTAAATAAGTTTATAAGTATAAGGAAAGGATTGTAATGTTAAGTGGGTGGGTAGAATAGGCCTCATTGAGAAGGAGATGAAGGGTTTAATAAATATTTTTCAAAAGAATGTATGAACCTTAAGAAAGAACAGTTCAACAAATGCCCAAAAAGATGCACAATAGTGTCATGAAAATTTGTGGAAAAATAAATATGTCAGTAAGTAATACACTAGGAATGGCTTTATAAAGAAAGTGACAGAGCAAGGTTTTGAAGAATATATAAGTTTGAGAGATTGAGATAACACATGAATTACTGGGAAAGACTTTCAGTATAAATAACCATAATGAGCAAATATGAGAAAGTACACAGATAACTTAAAGACTGATAAGTTCGACTGGTCTAGGAGTGATTATGAGAGAGAAATCATAATGCTTTTCAAAAGGTCCATTAATACCTGATTGTTGAGAGTCTAAAGGTTATAAAGAGATTTTTAAAAAGGCAAAGTTTAGGGTGCCTGGGTGGCTCAGTGGGTTAAGCCTCTGCCTTCGGTTCAGGTTGTGATCTCAAGGTCCTGGGATCAAGTCCCATATCGGGCTCTCTGCTCAGCAGGGAGCCTGCTTCCCCCCTTCTCTCTCTCTGCCTCTTTGCCTACTTGTGATTTCTCTCTCTGTCAAATGAATAGATAAAATCTTTTAAAAAAATAAAAGGCAAAGTTTAATATTATAATCAGTAAGAATGAGTGGTGATTGTTTGGAGGTGTTTATATATAAGGTGTGTCAGTAAATAGTGGAGGCCCTAATGTAATTTAAGAAACCAGTTAAGTCCCCCATCCCCACAAAAGAAACTAAACAACCCAACAAAAAGGTGATAATAATTTAGATCAGGGTAATGGCAATTTCTGCAGAAAGAAGAATTTATAGATTTGGGCAATTATTAGGATATGCAATATGACAAACTCAGAAAGTAAGAATGACTCCTAAGTATTAATCCTGGGTAATTGTAATAAGACACATGCCAATTACTAAGAGTGATGCTGAGATAAAGAGCTCATTTGTGGAAAGTGACAGATTTTTATACAATTACTATAGATGTGCCAGGTCATTGCATATCTAGTTAATTATCTCCAGAATCCTATGCCATCCAATCATAGAACTTGGAAAAAGGATTGTGATATATGCACTTGTTCATTACCTTCAACTACTGAGTTCAGTACCTTCAACTACTGAATTCAGTAACTAAGAGGCTAATGAAAGATCTCAGAGAAAAAAATTGTAAAGAGAACAAGGACTTAAAATAAAACCCTAAAGAATATGTATTGGATGAGGAAAAGAATGCTGTAATAAGGCAAAAAAGATGTCAGAGATGCATAAGAAAAAAGTGGTCTATGGAATAAGAAAACTACAAGTATGTAGACTATGAAGCTGAAGAATAAAATAATGTTAAAAATAAGACATAATTTAAATACTACAAAAAAAAAACAAAAACTAAACAATGGTCATTGACCATTTTGGAGATAATAAGGACATTTATTACTTTGAGAGGAATGTTTGTTGAACTGTGGAATGGGACGGTGAGGACAGCCTTTTGTGATGTACGAAGGACTGACTGTGTTAATGTTTGAGAAGAAAATAGAAGCAAAGACTACAGACTGTTCTGTCAAGAAAGACAAGACATGATTAAGAAGTTCATAGCAGGTAGTTGAATTCACAGAAATTATTTTGAATTCAGTTTAGGGAAGAAGTGGAGATGGCTGTATTTATAGGGGCAGATAAAGTAAAGGGCAGGGAGAAAGAGATAAGAGGTTTTTTGTTTTTGTTTTTGTTTTTGTTTTCCTAGACAAGAAAAGAAATGATGGAAACATGATGTAAGGTGAAAGGAATACCTTTCAGGGGCTGGGGGAGGATACATCTGAGAGGAAAACACGACAGAAAGAGGAGAATGGAACAGAAGTTTCTTGTTTGTTTGTATAGAATAGAAGTTTAAAGATGAAATGTAGATTAGATGTTATGACAAAAGTGAAGAACATATGACCAGAATTGGGTATAAAGTGTCATGCCCAGGAAAAGAAAGGTCTTGAAGATTAGACACATCAAAGATTCTGGGAGCAAATCAAGAGTCAGAAAGGTGCAGATTGAGGCAAGTGGTGACCGGGGGGCAATATAGGCATATATTTGGCATGATTAGGTTTTGGCAAAAGTTGACGAAAACCTGTAATACAAAGTAAAGTTCACAGCATTCTAGTTAATGGAACACTAAAAGTTAGACAAGACCTTGGTCCCAGGGAAACTGGTAGTAGATAGACCCCTCACAGGTTAGGGAATATGACAGGATCATTTCCTAAAACAAGGAAAATGACCAGAACAAGACTAGAACTTTATAACTGGAAACCATAAGTCAGTACACAAGAAGCATCAGTTTTCATTTGCTTTTTAAGACTCTTCATAGTTTGAGACACTTATTTCTCTAGTATGATAACAGGTTTTCCATCATGTCCGTGGTGAGATCTACAGCTACAATTTGTAATAGGGCAATTCCATATGCAAAAATAGGTAAGACACAGAAGAAGATAACCAACGGGTTGATTATGTGAAACAAGTATGCAGATTTTATTGGTTATGGACATTGGGGAGGGTATGTGCTATGAGGAGTGCTGTGAAGTGTGTAAACCTGGCGATTCACAGACCTGTACGCCTGGGGGTAAAAATATATTATATGTCTATTAAAAAAATAAATAATAAATTAAAAAAAGAGAGAGCCTATTAAAAAAATAATAAATTTTATTTATGTTCATTCTTTCAAGCTTTTATTTAAATTCTAGTGAGTCAACATGTAGTGCAGTTTTGGTTTCAGCGGCAAAATAGGCAGGTTAAAGAGAAACGTGGTCTGTTTATTTTTAAAACAAACTGTTCAGTGTTTTAAAAATTAACATATGCTTTCTTTATCAAATACCCTAGTGGCCTGAAAGTGCTAACTATAATTTTGAATATGAACACATAGAAAAACATGCATGATGCATCCAAAGCGTAGAGTTTTGTGGAATGTTGTAGCAATAACTGCAGCTAGACAATCAGAGAACACAGACAGTAGTGATTTCTAATGTCCAATCATTATCAAAAAAGCATGACAGAAATTAATGCGGAAATGTAGTACTAGCTTATTAGTAGTAGTAGTTAGTTTATAGTGACATAGTTTATATGTCATAGTTATGTTTAACATAGTTATGTTTATGTTAAACTAACTATGACATAGTTAGTTTATGATGACATCTTTGGGAAGGCTAACCATCGGGTCTTTCCTTGGTAGCTACAGCAAAGAGATGACAAAAAATTGACTGAATAGTGGAGTTTGTCCATGGATGGACTGAGATGGTGACGTTAAGAGCAGGCAGACGTTTTAAGAGTGAAGGGAGTAATTCACAAAATAGACAAGCTAGAAATAGGAAGTGGGTCAAAGTGGGTCCAAGAGGATTTCCAGAATGAAAGATCTTGGTGGTAGAGAACATCTCAGATATGATATATTGCAATGTAATCATTTATTTTATCATTTCATAAACTTACATCCATTCCTACTATTAAATACCAGGCATTCTTCTATATGCTGGATACAGACCAATATACACAAGAAAAGGTCCCTGTAATCATGGCAGTTAAATTCTTATGTAGAAAGACAGACAATTAGAAAGAAAGAAAGAAACAAACAAACAAAATCAGATAATTACAGGTACTGTGGAGAAAATACTACAGACTAAGAGTTAAGGTCAGAGTGGAGTTGAGGATGTGTTATTTCATGGTGGCAAGCAAAAGAAGGCCTTGATATTGGGATAATAGGAGAAACTGCAGAAAGGAGAAAGTGAACTGTTTCAGGAGAGAAATGGTTCAGAGAGATAGAAGAATACAACAAAAACCTAAGGCAGGACTTCAGGTGTATTCTAAGACGTGGAGTAGAGGAAGCTAGAGGAGAGGAGGAGGGAGAGAAGTCCAGACCAGAAGTCTCACCAGTCGCTTAAGACTAGTTCTTCTGTGCCCAGTAGAATATCTTCACATTGGAGAATTTTGAGAAGGTAGTTGAAATACTGTGACTTTCATTTTAAAGTCCCTGTTGCTTTTACAGGAAGGACCAAGAGTATGAGAAGGGAAACCAGCTAGAAAGCAACTGTAATAATCTAGATGAAAGACGATAGTGTTTTGCACCACGGTGGGTATGTGAGAAGTCAGATATAATTTAAAGCTTGAGTTAAAAAGATTTGCTGATGGATTTTGCGTGGGGTTTGAGAGAAAGAGTAGTTTGGGATAGCTACAAGGTTTTGCAATAAGCATTTGAAGGAAAGCAATATCCGTATACGGAGTCATTCAAAATTAAAACTCTAATCCCCGATTTAATTTCAAAGGTTCCTTGTGGATCAGTAACTTTCATATTTAATTACCATCATTTTAGTTAAATTTCAGAAGGGAGTAGGGATAAATAAGCATTTTCAGTCCTCCCTGTTTAATGAAAGCTCCAATAATACATTGCCTACTTAATATCTACCTGGGATGTGTGTGAAACTTGTTTGTTTTATTAAATTAATGCGAACAACAAAATTAATGATGCAAAATTTTCTAAGAAACAAATTTAGATTGGGTTTTACTCAAGCTATTACATTATCCCTGTCTAAATATGTCCTACGATAATGTTTAAAGTCATTTTTTCCAAGTTTTCTTTTTATAACTAACTCCTAGTTTTATTTTGCTTAAATTTTTACCTCTAAGTTACACTGGGTGCGGGGGGGTGGAATAGAGGAAGAGTGAAGAGCAAATCAATAAATAAGTTTAAAGAAGGATTAAGGACACACCTTTTGCATGGTCTTTTATGCATATATTTAATGGAAGTTCTTTTTTTTTTTTAAGATTTTATTTATTTGTTAGAGAGAGAGAGAGAGCACGTGGGAGCAGAGGCAGACAGAGTGTCAGGGAGCGGCAGAGGGAAAAGCAGGCTCCCTGCCAAGCAAGGAGCCTGATGTGGGACTCGATCCCAGGACCCTGGGATCATGACCTGAGCCGAAGGCAGCTACTTAACCAACTGAGCCACCCAGGTGTCCTATTAATGGAAGTTCTAATTGAGTATCTGACCTCCTATTGATAGGGCTACTTTTACATAAAATAAAAGAATATAAGAAAACTGCAGGTCAAACTGTCTGTCTGGCCATGATGGATGACTGTGTGTGCTCCAGTACTTCAGGGATGGATTAAGCTGTTGAAAAAGCACTCAGCATTGGCTAAAGAACAGTAATGTATGTGAAATTCTACAGTTAATGCATCATTAAATAGTTTGCTACAACTGATTTATTGGCACACTATAGTACACTGTGTCAAGCTGTGCAATAGAATAAATGGTATCAAAAAATGTACTCCCCCAACTTTTGTTATAATCAGTCTTTTGAGTTTTAGCACTTATCTGAGTATTGAAGGCATCCTATTTTCCCCTTTATAATATCCATAGTCTAATGGCTTTTGGCTATTGGACTATATTTGCTAAATCCTGTAGTCTCATGGAAATTATCTGATTTACAATAAAGGACTAAGAAAAGTGTCCAGTCTGCTGAAGGCAATAGCAACCAGTAGGCTTTTCCTAGTTAGAGCACTAACAACGGAATCTAACTCTTGTTGCAGAAGCTAAAATCTAAGGAAACTGACCCTTAACCTGTAAATTTTTATTGGTTACCTGACAACTAGGTTTTGCCACCATAATAGACCATCCAAATCACTGTGGCTCACTTAAGAGTCTGTGGATTCGTAATTTGAGTTGTGCTCTGCTGAGCAATCTCTGCTCATCCAAGTTCTTCCATTTCTGCATGTTGGATGACTGTTGTTTTGGAGAAAATGGGGCTGGTGAATGGGATGAAGTATTTGCTGAGCTCTATGTTTCTCATCGTCAGCAAGCTACCCCAGGGTTGTTCGCATGGAGATGATTACAGTGCTTCCAAGAGCAGCAAGCACAAGCAAACCTCATCAGCCAGACCTTTTAGGACTGTTTTGATCATGCTTATTAGAGCAGCGTCATTAAAGCAAGCCATGGGAGACACTCAAATGTCATGACAAGGGGATCTGGTTATAGGGAGACTTTTTGAGTTTGCTAAGGCACTCACAACAAAGTACCACAGATGAGGTAGGCGAAACAACACAAATATACTTCTTCACAGTTCTGGGGTCTGGAAATTTAAGATTTCTAGGGGTCGGCAGGGTTGGATTCTTTTGAGCGTTCTCTCCTTGACTAAGTAGATGGCCACCTTCTTCAAGTGTCTTCACATGGTATTCCTTCTGTATGTGTCTGTGTCCTTATCTCCTCTTCTGAGGACACCCGCCAGCTTAGGACCTAGGACCTGCCCATTTGAACTTATTTTACCTTAATTACCTTTTTAAAGGCCTTTTCTCAAATATAGTCACATTCTGAGGTACTGGGAGTGAAGACTTCAACATACGAATTTTGGGGGTGCACAATTCAGCTGTAACAGAGAGAAAGAAACTATGGCAATTTTTCTTTTCACTTTAACTTTCATTCCTCATTAATTGATCTAGGATGATGTATATGAATACCAGAAACTGTCACTGAGGATCTCTAGTTTCTGAACTGAAAATCTCTTTTTTATTACAGAATATTTCTAACGTTAGAGATCAAATGTTAGAGTAAGGCAGGGACTCTCTGCTTAGGCATGGCTGATGTTTTGACCAATAATTCTTTGTGGTCCTGTGCACTATAGAATATTTACCAGCATCCCTGACTTCTACTCTCTGGAGGCCAGGAGCAACTTTTCACCAGTCATGACAAACGAAAATGTCTCCAGGTATTGACAAACATTCTCAGGGAAGTAAAAGTTTCCCCCAGTTGAGATTACTGGGTTAAGAGATAAATTCTATGGAGGAGAAAAGTCATTTCTTAAACTGACACTTAAGTTAATAGGAAGAAATGAGACATGAAATTTTAGCATCTGCTACTATATGTTTTTCTGAAAATAAATTGATTTATCAGATTTTATATTTTCTACTTTCAAGAACAGATTTATATGAAGATGAGACTGAGAACATACATGTTTTGAATCAGACAGAACATACACGCTAAGATACAGGTAACAGTGCACAGTGAAATTTCCTTAGAGCCCTGACCACAAGACAAAGATGAGCTTCAATCTTTTAAAATTTTTAGTTTTTACATAGTCAGGAAAAGAAGAACAAAAGTATCAATGAGACATTAAAATATGAAAACATTTTTTAAATAGTAAATGAAAACATAAAGAACACTTTTGCTGATAAGTACAAGTGAGTTGTCCTTCTCTTAGTAAAAAGAAAATATTTTTGTTTAATATAAGAAATAAAATCTAATGATTTGAGGCTCAAAATAACACATCTACATTTCTATATTTCTCATTTATATTTCATGAGATAAGCAAAATATATTATGCAAATACAAAGAAAAATAGGAGAGGCAATACTAATCTCAGGCATAATAAATTTCAAAATAAAGATCAATTGATTATGTAACAAAGTGATTTAACGTAAAAATGTATATGAAAATTTAAAAAGATTTATATAGACACATATGTAAAATTGCATGTATATACATTTAAGTCAGTCAGTATAGAATATATTAAAACTTCATTTTACTTTGAGCTATTGTATCACTAGAAAGATAAGTAGATAAAAATGTATTAAGTACAGAATATTTGGATAATGTAAATAATATAATTGAATTGCATTTGTATGCATTTAAGATTTGGTTTGTAGATACCTAAAAGTTAGATAAAAGTGTATATCCTAAAATTAATGTACCTTTTCTAATGCCTATAAAATATTAAAGATATATCCTATAATTGATAAGAATAATACAGGATTTAGTTTCTGGTCACAGTTTAATAGATTTAGAAACTCACTACTAAAGAGTTTTAAAATATTAGCAAAACCTCCCATTTAGTTTAGTATCAATCTATTGAAGACTAGGTGAAAAACATAAATGATTCTATAATAGCTCTGAAGGAAATAATAAGCCAAAAAATAAAATAAAAATTTGGAGTGAATATTAGTTAAATGTAATATAAATGGACCTAGAATGAGAAATACTGTATCTATGATCTTTCTAAGTACCATGTTACAAAAAGATGTTAATTTTCACTTCTATAAAATGATTTTTTTTTTTGCCCTGCACCTTTTGTGTTCGACTGCCAAAATTTATGTGAATCTTTCCTTAACACCTTTTTTCCTTCTTACATAAATTTGGCTATAACTTCACGAAGTCTTTTATCTGTTGCATTCTATTTGTGATTGCAAATATTTCAAAATACTAGCCTCAGTATTATCCCCTGTCCTTGCATTCACCAAATGTCTTCATTTGAGTATTAAAGATTCCTCAACCCAATTTCCCAGTACGAATAACCAGACATGAATTATTTACTGTTTTGTGGGGAAAACTCAATTAAGAATCAGGGAAAAGGGAAATGAGTTCTTGAAAATTAACATTTAAAAGATTTGCATATAAGCTTTGACTAGAGATTTGGATGCATCCTTGGTCAGTACTTTTTCTCTGTTCAGACCTCATTGACATCAGGAAGGAGAGAAAGGAAGGACCACACAATGGAGCACAAGACTCCTCATGAACAAACACAGTCTTTGCTGGCACCCAAAGATGCCACGAAACTAGAGTCCTCCCTGATGGTCATTCTCCATTTAGAATCAACGTTCAACAGAAACCAACGTGATTTCTCGTCATTTGTTTTTTAGGTGTCACACTTTGGATAGATAATCCAAGACATCTGAAATCACTTGGGAATTAAAGGCCGGGAACCATAAACCTAGAAGGATTTTGGAGGCTTAGAAAGGCTCTTGCACCTGACTAAGACTGACTATATAGAATATAGCCAGAAAAACAAAACAAAACAAAAAAACAGTGGAACACACTTCTGCTATTCTGTGTTAGTCTCTACTCATGTGTGAAATTCCATTTGGTTTACTTGTATATTAGAATATCTTGTCTTGTCTAAGTCGGACATCTTGAATCAGATTTGGCAAAGAGGACATCTTCACGGAGTTCATAAATGTGTGTCAAATATCTCCAGTCTTACATATTGCACAGTGAGATCTATAATATTTAGACACTAGTTACAAGTTAATCAAAGATGGTATGTAATTGTGGAAGTCAGAATAATGTTAGGGGCACCTGGGTGGTTCAGTCGTTAAGCGTCTGCCTTCAGCTCTGGTCATGATCCCAGGGTCCTGGGATCGAGCCCCACATAGGGTTCTCTGCTCAGTGGGAAGCCCGCTTCTCCCTCTCCCACTCCCCCTGCCTGTGTTCCCTCTCTCACTGTGTCTCTCTCTGTCCCAAAAAAAAAAAAAAAAAAAAAAAAAAAAAAAATCTTTAAAAAAAAAAGAATAATGCTAAATTCTTGACCTAGGAATGGATCAGACTACTTCATCATAGGTATACAACAAGGGATTGTGCATAAATCACAAGCTTCTGTCCCACCACAATGATCTACTGTGAGACTGAAAGGAATTGAAAAATAAAGTGCCTAGAACATTGTCTACCACATACTTATAAGTTACTACTATTATTATCAATTCTAATTAGAAATAAAGTAATACATTTCAAATGGTATATGAAATAACTAATGCTAGTAGAGAATAAGTAAGTTACATGATTATGAAAATCAAATCTCACTAGTGTAAAAGCAGAAAAAATGAAGTAGTTTCCCTTCTAGATAGTACTCTGATCTGAGGTTGAAATTTCCCACATTATTCCAGTGGATATTTAGGGGCACACGAAGCCATCCTCGACTCCTATAGACATTAGGAGTGTTCGTCTGTTTTTCATCACTGGAAAGAAGACTGAATCAGAGCGCTGCTCTTACCTCTTGTTAAAGGAGAATTTGGGGAAATTTTCCCCATATTTTTACATCTCTTTTCAGAAGATGAACATTAGTTAAAGGCAAATGGATGACATGCTCATTGAAGTTTTCACTTCCTTTTATATAAATACACTCTTAAAAGTCAGCCCCTTTCTCGTCCATGTCTGCAGGAATTAAAACTTCATGCTCACAGCACCTTAATTTTTAAACTTCTGATAACTTTTAAAAAATATTTTATTTACTTATTTATTTGAAGGGGAGAGAGTGCATGCACAAACGGGGGGAAGGCAAAAAGATAGGGAGAGAGAGAATCTCAAGCAGATTCACCTCTGAGCATGGAGCCCAATGTGGGGCTCGATCTCAGGACTCTTGAGATCATGAGCTGAGCCAAAAGCAAGAGCTGGGCACTTAATGAACTGAGGCAGCCAGTCGCCCCTCTGGTAAATGTTTATTTCATGAAATATACTAACGTCCTGATACAGAGAACACTTAAAATTCACAAGAAGAGAACTTCAAAATTTGGAAGACCATATGAATAGAGAGAACATATTAAAATAACTCTAACCTATAGCATGAAAGTTTTCATAATTGGAGAAATACAAATTTATATAATAAAAGATATCACTGTTTTTTAACTTCTCAAACTGGCAAAAGCAATAGTTAAAAGGACCATAATCTTCAGCTTAGAACTTATGGGGGGAAAAATGTTCACATGTTGAAGATAGGATTTTTTTTGATAGAGAAATTTGACCATTTCTATCAAAACAGTAAGTTTGATGTAATTTCAATATTCATAATATATCCTACAAATATACTTACGAATTAACAAAACATATATGTAAGTCATATGGCTTGCAACATTGTATATATTTATATATACATATATGTGCGTGTATATGTATATACACACAGAGAGAGAAAAGTAATAGGAGATAACTTGAATGACCTCAAAAGGTAGCATATGAAAGAATTAATATAATTTTCATAAAATTGAGTGATATGAAACATTAAAGAGAATAAGGTATAATTCATTATATTGATAAAGCTATATATTCAAAATAATGTTTTTAAGTGAACAAAGGCTTAGTTTCTAAGGAAAACTGAGCCTTTAGGTGGGGGCATTCTCTAAACCATTGTTTTAACAAAAAAAGTTGGTGGGAAAAAAATGTGGGGAAGGTGCATACAATATCCTGGGAGATCTTTAAAAATAAAGATACCTGAGACCCACCCCAGACCTGTTGAATTAATAAATGAGATTAAGGAAATTATATTTTTAATGACTCTGCAGTATAGAATAAATGCATTCTAAACTTTGTAGACCTGAGGATAAAAGTAAGAAAGGGAATGGAAAAGCCTCACCTAGGTCTTTATAATTATTATACCATTCTAAAAAATAATAATTGAGAAAACATAAGGTACTTTGTACTGACTTGAGGCATTTGCTAATAAAAATTAAGAAATAAGCCTTCCTTTATTTGAAGGCAATGACTTGCCTTAAATAGTTTCATTTTAAATGAATCAATTACAATAAAAATAGGCAAAAAAAATCTGTAAAATACAGTTTTTTGCATGATATATATTTAATAGTTTACTACTTATAATTTTCTTGATTTTGGTTTACTTTAGGTTTTGGACTTATTTTTCATAGCCATGGAATTCTTTGACTTTATGATGGAGAGTGCAAAATACAAACATAGTTAAGATGGAGGTCAGGATCCCATCGTTGTTGGTCAGGTATTCATTTAATACCTAGGTATTCATTTAAATGTTCTTTTACATTAGCCTCAGTAATTTTCATCATTTTTTTTCTCTTATTTCCCTATCTGATTCTCTGTGATTTTACAATAGACTAATCAGTTTATAAATCATGTCTAAGAATCAATAATCATTGATAAGAGTGATAAAAGTTCTTTTTTCATATAATCATGTTTTAGAGTCATGTTTTCCACATTCTTTTTTTTATTATTATTATTTTTAGTTCTTATTTGTTATCTAGCTATCTAGCTTTGGGATCTGAAGCATATTAGGTTTTTAGTCTTAAAAGTAATTGAAGGAATTTATTTTTGCCAACAAAAAAAGCTTTTTGTTCAATTTACCTATTTTGCATAATTTTATTGAAAAGCTGTTCTCTAATTTTGCCAATCTCAATCACTTTTGTTGAAAGCATCTGATGTAACAGCTGTCAAATCTGTCTTTTGATTGCCTCTTTCCTTCTCCTCCTCATCCCCTCTTTTTCTACCATATCTCCTGTTCATCATGTCTCAGTTTCTTTATCTTTTATCCTATAATGATTCTTCTAAAACACTCTGGAGTACCATTCCTATTTGAACCAGATTGCTGTTTATTTCTTCATTAGTTGATTCAATCACCGGTGTTAAAGAAAGTGATTGTCTACTGCATAAAATGATTATATATGTATATGTATATGTGTGTATAATGATATATATTTATATAAAGTATGTGTAATACATTTTTATTTTATACACATCTTATATAAGTATATATAACAAAATATAAAATAAACAAATGTATAAAATTAAGGGCAAGTTAATCAATTAATGTCACCTCATATCATAGAAAGGTACCACAAAATTTTGACTGTGTTCCATATTACTTATAATTTTCAACTCTCCATTTTGTAATTTTCCCCATTTTACAATTTAATATTTAAGATATTAAGAGGGTTATTATGAATTGGATATAGTATGTATTCCTTTTATTTCAAGGATTTTGAGTACTATTTGCAGACAATTAAAATATCTATATACTAGAAATTTTAAAATGATACGCTTCTGTGTTCATACATAATCATACGTTGATTTTCTACATACATACCTTGAGTTAGATTATCACTTTGCTCATCTCACTTTCTAGCATTCATAGAAATCCAACGGACAAATATAGTGCTTTTAGACAAAAAGGTTTTTTTTGAATCTTCTGTACTTTGTCTCTTATCAGTCAAGTTATTCTTATTGGTCTTTGGCATCTCTTGCCTGGAGCCACTGAATAAACATGTATGTAGTTGCTAATCCAAAAATATGATGGCTCAATTTGTGGCTTTAATACAAAGATATTTGATTCCTTTCTAATTCTCCTCTTTAGCCTGCCAAGTCAGTAATTTGTGCAAAAAGTGAATCCTGTTGCTTTTGTTAGTGATTAACTATTTAGATTTCAAGTAATTTATTAGCTATATGGAAGAGAGTAGTAAACGTACCGCAAAGTTCTTACACACAGTGATATCAAATGATGTGGCTTATGCAGCAAGAATGGTGTACGTCTGTGTTTATGTTGGCAGAGAAACGATTTCTTTCTTACATGACAGGATTGATATTTATGACTTCTTCTAATTATCTGTAGAAAACATTACTGACATGGCATAGCGAGTCTAACACTTATCATGAGCACGTGAAAATGAAGGCATGCAGAGGTTACAACACACAACCGATAGAGCTTGACAGGAAAGGCTAGACTACTGAAAGTCAGCTGAAATCATGTTAAAGCTTCAACAAATACACTTCCCTTAACAAAAGCACTGTCTGCAAAGGCGGTGAATAATTAGCAGCTGGCTTTTCAAAAGGCAGGAGCCAGGCAGCAGGGCTCTGGAGCACACCAGCAGACAGCCCATAGGTAGCTCTATTTTATCAGGTTAATTGACAAAATTGTTTTTAATTAAATTAATTAAAGATGGGTTGGTTTCCCCCCAAGGTGTGTCTGTAAAAGGATTGAATATGCTATTGAAGACAGTAACTTGAGCTCATGTTCATGTTTAGTGGAGTTAAATTCCTGTTTTCAATAGCTGAATTTGGAAAAGAAAACATAAATCTGGGAGTGTTTGTTTTTTTTGTTTGCTTCTTTTTTGCTTTTATCTTGGCAGTTTACTTCAGTTCTTTTTTGGACTAGAGCACGTTTCTGGATAAGGCTGAAAATGAAAATTGACACATTAACACATATGTTACGTGTGTCAGTTAAAGTAGGTCTATGCCTTGTGCAGGTTTGAGGTGAATGAATTGAACTATCCATGAACGGTCCTCAAGGATCATGGTATGATTTTACGTTTGTGATATCGCACAGGTGACTTCTTAAAAACAGTCACCTAGGTAACTAAGAGAGTCAAATAAATCACGCAGGATGCCTTTACTGTATACACCATATGCAAGCAGCATGTGAGATACAAGAAGTAAAACGCTGAGGAAAAATTGGTGTCCTCTCTGCTTTCAAGGGTCCATGGCCTAGAGGACACCATCCTCACTGTATCTCTGCCAGCGTCTTGCATGGATTAAAATTATATGAAATATGTTTGAAAAAGAAAGCTTCTTGTTAGCAGTAGTGGTGGGAATGAAGGGATTTTCAAGAAAATGATGATGTATTCAAAGCTCTTTAAATGCATTCTTAGTAACTATTGGTTCTGTGCTATGTTACTATTGTCGTTTTCAATTATCAGCTTACTGGGGGTGGTTCACTAATATTGTACTATGAAGCCCAGAATTTGAAATCACGGGGATATTAATGGTTGCAGGATTGAGGGAGGAAAGAATTGAGAAAATACTAAAAATAGTTCATGGTCTGGAAGAATTCCAGAGGGCATGCAGATTTATTGGCTTTTTATTCAATGTCCAATCTAGCTTACCTGTGTTGGCTTATATTGGAGATAGATATATATTTATCTCCAATTTTTCCCTGAAAGTCACCATGCTGTACATCAATCCCCAGAAATTATTAATCTTATTAAGAAGAATTTACTAATCTTACCCAGTTCACAACATGTCTATCATGGCATCACAGCCTATAAACCAATACAGTGAAGCTACTCCAGTGGGTTAACACAGGTACAGAGAGCCAGAGATCTAACCATTACGCTTCCAATCGGCTTTCCCAAGGTGTCCCCTGACCTCTGCTGAACACAGATGGGAAATCATTGGTTTAAATCTGGAATAACATTGCAGAATCTACCTTGCCCAAATTCTCCACACCTTGTGTATCATGATTCACCATGTTCCATGTAATCACCTTCTTTTGTTCTGAAACATGGTCCCTGCATCTCCTCACGTAACCACTGACAGTGTTATCATTAACACATTTCTACCGTAGGTAATATTTGCTTGGTTCTGATGTCTTCTGAATCACACCATTTGTCTGATACCAGGTGAGCTCTTGTTTTTTTGTTTTTGTTTTTGTTTTTTTAAGTTTTTATTTGTTTATTTATTTTAGAGAGAGTGCCAGTGCATGAGCACGAGTGAGGAGGGGCAAAGGGGGAGGGAGACAGAGAAATAATCTGAACCAGACTCTACAGTGAGTGGGGAACCTGACATGGTACTCAGTCTTACAACCTGGAGATCCTCATGTGACTGAGTTGAAACCATGTGTCCCACACTTAACCTACTGAGCCACCCAAGCCTCCCACCAGGTGAACTCTTTATTCGTTTTTTAATGCAGAAATTCTATTTCTACATATGCTACTCACACAAAATGATGATCAGGGCTAATAGAATGTGGAGGATGTTGCATCGTTTTTAATTAATTAAAGAGAATTACATGCTTTTCCTGAAATCAGGTTATAGTTTGATATTTAATTTTTTTTTTTTTATTTAGTAATATTTGTCATGAGGGACGCCTGGGTGGTTCGGTCGGTTAAGCATCAAATTCTTGATTTCAGCTCAGGTCATGACCTCAGGGTTGTGAGATGGAGCCCCGTGTTAGGTTCCACAGATAGGCATAGAGCCTGCTTAAGATTTTCTCTGTCTCCCTCTTCCTCTGTCCTCCCCTCTCTCTTTCCCTCACTCTGTCTCTCCCTCTCTCTAAAAATATATATAAGAGAAAATTAAGAATGGTTGCAGCCATATGTGATTTTAAAGCTTGTTCTTTCACCATGTCTTTTCCTTATGATGTGACATAAACGGTGTGTGCTATAAAGGCTAGAAGACATAAAGAGCAGGAGATACTTTTTAAAACTCTTTTGTCTTTCTTACCAATACATACTTTTTTCTGCTAGACAGATATGGTTTAGAACGAAGCAAAATGTTAGGAAACCTTAAGATTGTCTTTAATAAATTAAAGAATAAATTTGAAGAATATTTGTTGAGCACTTATCATATGCTAGGGAAATACCAGTCAAAAAATAGCCTGTCTTTGAGTGCTTTGAGTTTAGTCAATAAACAATAAAAAAAAAGTGGCAAATTATATATTATATCAGATATCTAATAGAATTTTGGAAAAAGAGGGGCGCCTGGGTGACTCAGTGGGTTAAAGCCTCTGCCTTCGGCTCAGGTCGTGATCTCAGGGCCCTTGAGCCCCGCATTAGGCTCTCTGCTCGCAGGAGCCTGCTTCCCCCTCTCTCTCTCCCTGCCTGCCTCTCTGCCCACTTCTGGTCTCTGTCTGTCAAATAAATAAATAAAATCTTAAAAAAAAAAAAAAGAATTTTAGAAAAAGATAAAATGTAGTATATGGAATAAGGAGGGCTTGTAGTAGGTAGTCAATTGTTGTGTTGAATAGGGTGATTATGGTAGGACACATGGAGCCTGAAAAGGTATGCTATGAGATTGTAATTTCATACTGTATATTTGTATAAAAAGCAAAAAAAAAAAAAAAAGGTAGAGCATGTAAAAATATTCTCTAGTTCAACATTAGCAGAGCTATTATGCATTTCCTTAGCTTTAGAATATCATATTTAAGGGATGCCACTTGGTTTTGGAAGAGTTTTCTAAAAGATGTTTCTTGTTTATCTATCTATCCATCCATCATCTATCTATTTTAAAGCTGGAGGAAATTCAAATACAACTTCTCTTTACAAATGGAATATATTCAGCTCCCTGCTCAAAACAATGTTTTTTTAACTAAGACATCAATAGTCAGCCAATGCAACCATCTGTCTACATAGAAAAACTTGTATTGGTCAAAAGAGCATTCCCTAAATAAAGACTGTAAAGCCTAAAACAAAATACTTCAAATCAAGAAAGAAATAATAGCTCAGATAATACTTATTTATTTTTTTTTTTACCCCTGAAAGACAGATAACTCTAGTTTATTGTTTTTCTTTTTGGAATCATCTTTCTATATGTACAGTCAAATTCAGGCACTAGATTGCCTTATAAATATTAATTTATAGTTAATTAGTCTTTTTATTTGAAAGACTGCTGCAAATGTCTGGTCCGTCAAGGCATGCATACTAATTATAAGTAAATGCACCTTTACAATCTTCATAGGGAAATGATAGTTTAATCTTAGGACTGTCACTTCTTATTGGAATGGATGATGCCTGGCAGCTCTATGTCAAAATGAGTTATCAGAAGGGAATTCTTCAAAGGCTCTTAGGTTCTTAATTGACAAAACAATAAAACAGAAAGACAATCCACAGTCAATGAATAGCTCCATTTATATAGTGTTTCTAACACCTCATTCTACATAGTTAGTAACTTTATGCTTGGAAGAGGAAATCCTAAATTATACGTCAGGATTTAGGTTAAATCTCAGAAGTTCCTAAGGGTACATGCTAATGAAAACTTGCTAATATTTGAATTGTTTTAATTACCTTGTAGCTTAGATAAAACTAGCTTACTCACAATGCTTTTCACTTTTTTCCTAGATATTCTTACACTTCAAGAATATTGTTAAATATTCAGAAAAATATCTAATAGATAAAAGTGGCTACCTGCTCTGTTTTGAATCTTAACATACACCACTAGACACAGTCAGTGTGAAGATCTCCTTTCCTTGAATTATTGCTAGATTTCTGAAAGGTTCAAAAGCAAACCTCTGAAGGAAGATTAAGAAAAATAGTTTAGCCTATGAACAAATAATATCTTTAGACATAAAGCTAACATTGGAATGTACTAGGCATTACAATAACTTTTATACGTACATTAATTCATTCAGTCTTCACAGCAACATTTTAAGGAATGTCCTATTATTATTTTTAATTTTTAGGTGATATGATTGCAGCTTAGAAAGCTTAAATGAATCATTGTAAATCATTATGAAATATGAAAATGGAAACTGCAGATTTCAGTGTAAATCAGCTTGTGACCGGAACCCAGAGTCTTAAAAACACAGTGCAATGTTGATTTTTAGTACTATGTAACTTTTTAGAGAATTTCCAGATTTCTGTCTATTCAAAGAGCTTCCAAGTTCAGGAAATTCTCCAAATAAGAAGGAAGCTTTTTATGTGAACTATATAATCAGAATGTTTGGAAAATGCATAAACTAAATCAGTAACCACATGTACACATGCAATCATAAACTAAAATTTCAAATTCACTCTTTCTTTGATATGTATGATGTGTGTCCCTTCTCATACATTTCTGACTCCCCTACCATGCCTCCTTTTACTTAGTTTGCTCTAGTCACACTGGGTTCCATATGCTTTCTGAGAAAGACCAGGCATGATTTCTACTTTAGGGTGTGAGCTGGAGATCTTGGTTTTCTTGTATAGATCCTTTCTTTATGTTTCTCTACTTTCCTCTGTTCTCTCTCAGTGGTTTCCCTCCCCTCTGGCTTCTGGTGGGTTCATCTGATAGGCATCACCAAGAGAGTATCAGGAGGAGGGAGGGGAGAGGTCCCATGCACTTACCCTGGCTCCTTCCCTGTGTGTTCACTGCAGCTGGGCTGAGTTCCTCAATCAGAGGCTTCCAGAGCTCCTGTGAGGCCATGGTCTTTCTCCTTGGTTTGCTTTGTCTTCCCTTAACTGCTTTCTCAGTCCCTCGTTTTATTACCAGTCCTGAGAGCCTGCACTCTTCCTTATGTCTTGCCCACACGCTTATAAATAGTCCCTATATTCAAATTTTCACCAACTACCCATTTTGAAAGAGCTATGTACTCTCTGCTGAAACTGAATGATGCAGGGCCTATGGACATATTATAATCTTTGACAGGAACACCTTTCTCCCAGATATCCTCATGACTAATCATTCATTATCTTCAAGCTGTTGTTCAAATATCACTTTGTCAATGAGGTCTGTCCTGACATTTTTATTTAAAACTATAACCCTTACCCCTATCCCTCTTACCTAAATCTGTTGCATGCAGAGTCCCTCTTACCTAAATCTGTTGCTTTATAGCAATCAGCACCTTGTAATAATCTACCTATTTTGTGTATTTATTATGCTTGCTGGCTTAGCTTATCATTAGCATATAGGAACCATGAGAAGAAGAATATTTGTCCCTCTAGTTAATTTATGTATCCCAAGCTCTAGCAGAGTGTCTGGAACATAGAAAGCAATCAATAAATATTTGTTGAATGGATTTAAAAAGTTAATGCAGTGGAAGTAAGTTTGACAAAGGAGGCAGCATGGTATACTGCTAAGAACATAGTCTTTGAAATCAGATATATCTTCTTTCAAACCACAGCCCAGCCATTTGCTAGCTCTGTGGAGTTAATTTAATCCTGCTGAAATTCAATCTCCTTATCTCTAATATAGGCTAATAATACCTTGCAGAGCTGCTGTGAGGTTACAGGATGCCTGGTGTTCTATGTCTATAAAAATCACTCTTCCGCCACACTTTATTTAGTGGTGTTGTATTTTACCCATATCGTATTAAATTTAAAGAGTTGGGTCACATGATTAAAATACAAGTAAGATGACTAAAAAATGCTTACAACAACTCTACTTTTTTTTTTTTTCCACCCTGCTAGTCTCCTCTCTCCTCTTCATGTTATAGGCCTTTTACACATCACAGAAAGCATTTAATACTGTATGAACTCTATTGCCAAAGGGTAGATATTCTGAAGCACATTTATTAGATTTCCCTCCGAAAAATGGGTAGACTAAAATGTCATATCATAAGAAGGACTGAGGGACAATGGATCTTCTAGTTCATTCAGTCTTCATGATAGTAAAGTAGACAAGGGAATTAAGAATTAGATAAAAATTAAAAAAAAAAACTAACTTGTTTTGATAAAATCACATAAAAATTTACTGAGGCTCTTAGTTCACTAATGTTCTGCCAGTTTTAACTACTAGTTTGTGGGATGCAAATTCAAATCTCATTCTTTCCAAATGAGTAGAAACTTTATATAATGATAATTGATTTCCCCAATTAATGCAATCAGGCTTGAGTTTTCATGGACAACTATTATTGCTGTTCTTATTCAAATGTATCCCCAGCCAGCCTACATCATTTTTGTGAACCAGGCAAACCTACAACATCAGTTAGACATTTCCACTCTGGTGCCTATAAGCACCTTAAACGGAAAACATCCCAAGCTGCATGCATTTTCCTCTCCCACAAATCTACTCATCCTTCCTATTGCTTAACTGAATTTCTTAAATATTCAAATGGTTGCTAAAACCAAAAGTCTAAGAGTCATCCCAGTCTCCTCTTTCACTAGCTAAATCTACATTGATTCAAACATCTATCAACAAATATTTATTGAGTATCTCCTAGACCCTATGATACCAAAATATTCTTGTCCTCAGGAAACTTATATTGTAGTGAAGTAAAGAGCTCACAGACATGTAAGTCAATCAATAGGGAAGATAATTCAGATGGTAATAACTCTAAAGAAGAAAATAAGAGTGCTGTGATAGAGTGTGAATGGAAGGGGGTGAGGAATCACTGGGGAAAGCTCTCTCTGAGAAAATGTCTTCTAAGATGAATTGATCATTGTCAGATGGTCAGTCATGTATAGATCAGGGAAAAGCAATTATTCCAGTAAGACAAAAGGGCAAGTGTGTGTGCACACACACACACACATACACACACACATGTCTGGGCACATTCACAGAACAGAAAGAAAATCAGTATTAATGGATTGGATCACCATGAGTGATGGAGAACATATTAGATGAACATGATATGTTAGTAAGGACAAGGTGAACTAAAGATTTTGTAAATTATGTCAAGATTTTGCTTTTTATTTCCAGTATGAGGATAAAACATTGAAAGAGCCAATGACTTACTAAATGTATACAAATCTTTTCACATGTCTTGAAACTATTTTTCTCTTACTTCAACTCATGGCTGATCTTTCAGTTTAGGCCATGATTATTCAGTCATTAATTGAATGAATTAATCTATTAATTATCCTTTATCCATACCCCCTCCAGTCTTTATAGTTTCTAAATTTAGACCCAACTGTAAAACCAGATTTATTCATTTATTCAGACTTTATTTTTTAGAGCAGTTTTAAGTTCACCTGAGGGCTCATATACCTGGAGGCCAGTCTTGGTGCTGTATTTGTTTCTTTGTTTTGTTTTGTTTAATCGACTTTAATTCTCACCCACTCCCTCTGCTACACAGGCATAGTTTCCCCCACTATCGACATTACCTAGCACAGTGGCCTATTTGCTGTAGTGGACCTACACAGACACACCACCATTATCCAGAATCCATAATTTACATTAAGCTTCCCTCTTGGTGTTGTATATTCCATGGATTTGCACAAATGTGTGATTACATATATCTGCTATTATAGTATCACACAGAGTATTTACACTACCTTAAAAATCCTGTGTGCTCTATCCATTTATCCCCTTTTCCCCTGCTCCCACCCTAACCCCTGGCAACCACTGATCATTTTACAGTCTCTGTAGTTTTGTCTTTTTCAGAATGGCATCTAGTTGGAATCATACAACATGTAGCCTTTTAAGATTGGCTTCTTTCACTTAGTGATATGCATTAAGTTTCCTCCATGGCTTTGCATGATCTGTTATTTCATTTCTTTTTAGCACTGAATAATATTCCACAGTCTTCATGTACTACAGTTTCTAAATGCATTTGCCTACCGAAACACATCTTGCTTGCTTCCAAGTTTAAGCAATTGTGAATAAAGTTCCTATAAACATCTGCATGCAGGTTTCTGAGTAGACATAAGTTTTCATTTCCCTTGGGAGCCCCTTAAGGAACACAATTGCTGGATCACCATGAAGGTAAAATCCAGGTTCTTCAACAAATGTAAAAAGGTCTTTTCTATATAATGTCTTTCCCCACCTCTCACCATCTTGCCTATGTACTTTTTATGTTCTAGACTTACAGAACTATTTTAGTGCCCAAATAAGCCCTGCCTCTATTCCTGAAAATTTGCATGTGTTATTTTCTTTGCCTTGATTGTTTTTAACCAGTTTTCCTGACCAATTCCTGCAAAGTATTTGGATTTCTGTGTATTTTCCTTCCTTTATTTTTTCTGTAATCCTCCCGCAACTCCCAGGACTGGTTAGTTGGTCTTGTATGTATTTTTCCAATAATGACATTTTATTTATCCCAATCATAGTAGAATCACACTGTGTGATATAGTTGTTTCTTGTGAGCACCTTGAGGAAAGATTGCATTATTTTCATTGGGGTATTCATAAAGGCTTAGCACAGTACCTGAAATGTAGTAGATGCCAAATAATAGCCAGTGTGTCACATTAAGTTGATGTCTGTGTGTCCATCTTCCCCACCCTCAAAAAAAAAAAAAAAAAATGGGGACAAGCAGAGTGGGAATAAAATTGTATTTTGGTAATCTCCCATATACCATATATAATCTCACTTGATTTTTTTTGTTTGTTTATTTGTATACATTGATATCAAACTTATGGTGAAATATTCAGGAAAAATAGGGTATAGATGTAAATTTCAAATTTGATAAATATTGAAGGATCTCAATAAGAAATAATCACTGCAAAATGTTTTAATGAATATAATTCCAAGCAGTATCTTTTTATTGGTTTCAGTGAATAAGATTAATGAATGTGTGTAATTTATCATTTGGCTATACAATTACTTTTTCAATTGCAATTTCAATTACTTTAGAATAGCTTTAGATGTATAGAAATATATAATTTAAACCTAGCTTATTACCATTGAATTTGGCTTTGATCACCTGGCTGAGTTAATGTTTCTTAGATTTCTCCACTGTAATGTTAATTCCCCTGCCACTGTCCATACTGTAGTCCTTGAAAGGAAGTTAACAATGCACAGTGGCCACTTACACAGTGGGAAGGTAAGCTCCACATTCTTTCAGAGTGGGGATCTAAGTAAGCTACTTGGAATTCTTATTCATCAGAGATTTCTCTACCAAAGTAACTTTTAAAAATATTGTTTAAGAGGTGCCTGGGTGGGCTTAGTCAGCTAAGTGTCTGCCATTGGCTCATGACATGATCCTGGGGTTCCCAGGGAGCACTGGGCTCCCTGCTCAACAGGGAATCTGCTTCTCCCTCTTCAGCTTCCTCTCTGGTGTTTTCTCTCTCTCTCTTTCTGTCAAGTAAATAAATAGAATCTTAAAAATATTAAAATATTGTTTAATATATTTTTGTTTTCAGATCTGACTCAATAAATTTTTTACAAACTACATTAGTATAGGTGTTTGTCTTTGCCATTCTTGACCTCAGAGAATTCAATCTTAACACATTGTGAAGAGAAGGTGTATATTTTTGTCAATTTTAACTATGAGATATAGGACTAAAATGTAATGCTCCTGTCATATTCTCTCCCACCCTCCCTCCCCCTTCCCTCCTCATTCCCTCCTTCTCTCTCTCTCTTTTCCTTTCTTCCTTCCTTCCTTCTAATTGTTAAGTATTTTCCAATGGGTGAAAAGATGAATTTATTTATTCATTGTTCTCTCTATACACATCCCCTGCCACCACTCACATGCACACACTGTAATTGTATATCCAGGGCCAGCCATGGACCAGCTGGGAAGTACTGAAGTTTGTCAGATTAGTGCACATCTACTTCCTTTGTCATTATTTCATTGCCCCTACTCTGATACCCTGCTCTTCTCTACATACATTTCTAAGACTCTTCTGCATACACTATTACCCTAAAGAAATTTCTGTAGGATTTTTTTTTAACATACTGCTCTGCCTACATCAATTTTTTTTTTTTTTTTTTAGTAAATAAATTTAATTCATTAACAGTAAAATATTCTTTGGCACTTTTAAGAAATATGATGTCATATAATAGAGATACAGAATAAGTTTCAGACAGAAGAGGGAGACATAGAATCAAATGATAGAGTGTAAGGTATTAATTTTGAAATCTGATATGTAGTTGACTTGAAATTCAACAAGATGGTTTTGAATTATAAACTGGGAACAGTTAAGGTTGATCTCTGAGGGGCGCCTGGGAGGCGCAGTGAGTTAAAGCCTCTGCCTTCAGCTCAAGTCATGATCCCAGGGGCCTGGGATCGAGCCCCGCATTGGGCTCTCTGCTCTGTGGGGAGCCTGCTTCCCCCTCTCTCTCTCCCTGCCTCTCTGCCTACTTGTGATCTCTGTCTGTCCAATAAATGAATGGAATCTTAAAAAAAAAAAAAGTTCATCTCTGAGAGTGAAGAGAGAAGTAGTGGAGTCAGCAGAGATCAAAAACTAAGTCAGTATTTACAAACCAATTAACTCTCAACTATGTCATATTTAAAGTAGCTTTGCAAAGTGAGGGCCAGTGGATGGAGACCTGTAAGAAAGAATCTTGCTTAGCACTTGGAGAAGAAACAAAATTAAGTGTATCCAAGCAAATATTTATAAAAACAAAACTGTTTAAATGAAATAAGAGATACAAGTTTCTTTGCTTTTTTCCTAAAATAAGATTTTATTTATTTATTTAAGAGAGAGGGGTATAGTACAGAAGAAGAGTTAGAAGCCAACTCCCTGCTGAGCAGAGAGGCCTAGGTGCTACTCACATCCAGGATCCTGAGAAATGACAAAAGCCAAAGGCAGCTGCTTAACGCACTAAGCCACCCAGGCAGTCTGAGGTACAGGTTTCTTAATGTAGGTCAGAGCTTCTTTTACTTTTTGTAGGTTGGCATTTTGTTTGTTGCCCTTTAGAGTCATTAATCTAACTAATAGATTTGTGTCTGTTTAGGAAGATGTTCAAAGTCGGTTATGAATATTCTGGCAACTCAATGCAGTAAATTCAAATGTTTCTAAATAATAATAATTAGTAAATAAATAAATAAATGTGTGTTTAGCTTGGTTTAAGCATAGATAACCATACTTTCAATTAATCTAGCTTCTGGGTTATGCTACTTTCTAAAGATACATCCCATTAGGTATCTAAATTTGTTTTAATTTAAATGTACCTTGGATACCTAGAGAATCCATGTGTCTTCATAAAAAGGCCCACTGGTAAACTAACATGAATGCCTGGAGGGAGGGGAGAGACAGTGTTCTGAAGTTATATTTTGGAACTGTTGGTTTAAAAAAAACTTCACAGGTTTGTTTTTTTTGTTTTGTTTTGTTTCAAGATTTCTGTGAGAACTTAACATGTTAATAGGCATTGTGAATTTTTAAGGGAGAGATGTCAAATATAGTTTTTCCCATGTTTATTTGGCCAAAAAAAAAAAAATTCACTTATTAACACTTAAAACAAGTTCATCTAACTTTCTCATTTTACACATAAAAAAAAATACTAACAATTCATTCATAATTCTGTGTTAGGAACACGTTTTGTTGGTGAGCAGAGGTCCTTCATTCCTTTTATTTAGCAGTGAAACAGATTGGTGTGCTTCCTGCCTGCAAAGAGCTTACTGTAGTCAAGAACTAAACAGGGCTCATTATAACACATTCCTGTACATGGATAACAACTTAGAAGCATAACACAAGTTAAATAATATTGCTTGACTTTTTTAAATATACTTGACCCTAAAATATGATGTTGCAATAAAAAGTGTTTATTTGTCTTGTGGTTGAGAATGAGCATGCACTTAGAAACACTTTAACAGTTCCATATTGGAATTCATTTTATTATAAATACATTTTTAAAGGGTAAAATAGAATTTTAAGATCATTTTTAGAATGAGCTTATGTTTCTTTTTCACTTTTCCCTTCAAAAATGAACAATATCATCAAAACAAAGTAAAACAAATATTAAAAAAATAAAGAAAGAAAATTAGGACATTTCACAGAAGTAACTAAGTAAGTGAATGAATCAGCATACTTCTATTTGTTTGATGTAGCAGACAATTACATTATTACACTTCATAGGATAAACCTAGTTAACAAATCATGCACATTGTTCCCTTATTTCTATTCAGAGGATCACACAGTTAGACCATATTCTTTGATAAGTATTTCCATTTGCAGACACAGAAATCAGAATTGTACTTCTCTTCTGTTCATTTCTCTCTCCTCCCTAATGCTATTTAGATTAATAAGATAAACACCATTCTAAGTCATTTGCACTTTGCCAAGGTAATGTACGTGGAATGAAATTTTATTCTTTCCATCCAACAGCAGTTGTTTCTGCAAAGAGAAAAAAAAAGAGTAAAATGTGGAAAGTAGGGGAAAAAGACATCTTACAATGCTATTCTAATTTATGTTGGTTTTATATTCTCTTTATTCTAATGTACTAGAAAAAATGTTTGTTGTATCTTATATCCTAAACTCTGTCTTATTTTGTAAATATTCTGAATGTCTTCTCCATTTATGTGATTATCATTTGCGTAGTAATTTTATTTTTAAACCTGAAGTCCCATATTATTATTATTATTATTATTATTATTATTATTATTATTTTTGTCTGAGTAGGCCATGTAATATTCTTACTTGTTTGGGATGATTTTTCAAGCTTAGTCTTAGTCTTATAACTGATGAAGATTATTTTCAATGCAGTAAAACTGTTTTGCACATTTCATCTACAACTTTCATCACCCCTTGCTGCCTAATAGAAAAAAATAAATAAAAGGTATGGAAATACTAATTACCCATATATTCCATTATTGTGATGGAGGTGAAATGGACTGATGAAAAGACACGGAGTCTAGTGTAAATGGGGCTCAGATTTGGATAGGACTGAGTTTGGTGACTGGCTCTATCCCTTAATGCTTGCGTTCTGCCTTTGACAAGGTAATACTTTACTTCAGAATATATAAAATAAGAATCAACAGTTTTTGTAACAATAAATAGTGTGTGTGTGTGTGTGCGTATATATATATGTATATACATATATATATATACTATTTAAGAGTAAGAATATATTATCCCAATTTGGAATAATATCCAAAATGTTAACCTCTGAGTTTTCCTTTTCACCTTGACTACATTTTATTTTCCCAAATGATACTTGATACACTTATTTTTTTTGCCCTGCGCAGTTAGATTTCAACCATCTGTTACAAAGGTAGACATAAGGGCTGTGGATACTTCACTCACGAGTCACAAAGATTTCAGATGCGTTCTTTTTTTTTTTTTTTTTTGAAAGATTTACTTATTTATTTGAGAGAAAGAGCATGAACAATGGAATGGGAGAGGGAGAAGCAGACTCCCTGATGATCAGGGAGCCTGATGCGGGGCTCCATCCCAAGACCCTGGGATCATGACCTGAGCTGAAGACAGACTCTTAACCGACTGAAACACCCAGGAGTCCCTCAATAAGAAGAGTTTTTCAGAAGCAGAAATTGAATAAATGTTTATTTGAGGAAATAATAGAAAAGGAGAAGGGATATCTGTGTCTTAGAAATTCAACTTCTAGAAATTGGAAAGGAAAAAAAAAGAAAAAGTAAAAAAAAAGAACTCTTCAACTTTGGTGAGTAAGATGGTTGGAAGACCAGATGTGGATGTTTAGGTCAAAATACCATGAATCTGTGGAACCAAACTGAGGGCCTGTGTTACTCTCTCTGGCCAGCACCCAGCCTACTCGCCCACTGATTGTTCACCTTGTAACAATGAATACCTCATTGTGTCTGGGAGATTCTGTTCAGTGTATTAATAATTTAATGAAATCTTCAAAGCCAACAGAATAAAAGTTGAAAGGATTGGGACACATTTTTGTGTCATAGTATGTAAAAGGTAAGTTTAGCCCCAAAAGATGAGAACAAGACAGAATCCGTTTGAACTGGCTTCTAGTCTATCCTGTTGTAGAATAGAAGTGTGCTTCTGAAATTATCTGTAATGAAAGACCACTTTTCTTTTTCCAATATGCTATAAACTGTTAATTTTGTAAAATACAGTAACAAACTGCTTAAAGTAGAAATTACTGTAGGCTTTAAAGTATCAAGATACATATTGTTCCCAGCATGGCATTTTAAGAAGAAAATAACTATGGATTTATCTAAAGGAATAATATAAATATTTGTCTGGCAATTTGCTAACAAAGAGAATCAAACTGGTGAAATCTAGTATTACTTTCTGAGAGCACTCTGATATCATTAATTACGATGTAATTTATTACCAAGGAACATTATTATGTAATTCCCAGAGATAGCTGGTTTAAGACATATTATATGTATTTTTGAAAGAGATTTTTTTTCAGATTTAAAAGGGTAAAAGATATATAAAGTTAATTTTTAGCTTCATAAAAAGTAGCATAGAATTAGGGAGTTAAAATCCCCCATTGTAATAAGAGTTTTGAATTGTTTCTTCTTACTGATAATTATAAATGTATTTTAGAAATGAAAAATTTTATAATATATAGACTTCCATGGAACTAGCTTTCAAATACATGGAGATGCTTAATCTTCCTTCTCTTTGTATTAAGCAGATTTGTAGGTACACATAATCTTTGTCATTTCATGTCAAGGGAAGGTGATGCATAACCACAGCGATACAATGACATTTCTTCAGTTTAGATCCAACTGGCAGGATACATTTTTCGTGTATTCTGAGGTTATCGCTTGAGTAAATGAAAACTTCTAGACCATTTATTCATCCTCCCACTTTATGTGCTTTCCTTGAAAAAAATAATTCTGTGTGGTTTGTTCTTTATTAAATCACAGTTGCCTTGCTAGATCGTAAGGGAGCTTGTAACAATTCGGGATTCAATATACTTGTATTAATAGATGTCTCCTTTTATTGAGAAATAGGCTTGGGTGTTTTGATCAGTAAAGGTTTGGAAATATTAAGGTGTTTTAGAAGTAGAGGGAAATATTAGGGGAATTTAGAAGTAGAGCTTACTGTCAAATACAACAGAGGGTCAGTATGAGGATTTAGAACTCATGAGTGCACAGATGTATTTACTACAAAGAGTAAGATAAATTGTCAAAACATCAAAATTGTGCTGATTGCTGAGTCTGACATACTGAAATATTTTGATGCTTGGTTTGGGTTTTTATCAGTTCATACTTGAAGGTGAGTAAACATAACTATCAGGTAAATTGCACCATTATTTGTTTATGGAGCGACCCGCAGAATATCTGTTCTTACTGTGAATGGACTAAGTTTCCTCACCCCCTTAAGAATGGATAGGAATATGCTATCAAAGTCTGATAGTTTAGTCTCCCAGTCATATAAATGACACTAAATTTGTTGTTCTTTGTTGATACTCCTTAATAAGAAGGAGGAGCTATTTTTAGAACTATGAAACAGAGATACTCTGTGTTTCATTCCCCTCAAACCAGAATAAAGTGTTGCTTTGAGTGTGATTGAATATGATTTTTTTCCCCTTAGGTATGTTTTTCCTCCTAGTGGTTTTCAACCTCTGGGATGCTGACAACCTGGAAGTGTACACATTCTTAGAAATATATAATTTACCAAAACTCAATTATGAAGAAATAGAAAATCTGAACAGAATGATTACTAGTGATGAGACTGAATCAGTAATCAAGCTTCTCAACAAAAGTCCACACCCAAATGACTTCACTGCTGAAGTCCACCAAACATTTAATAAAGAATTAATACTAGTTCTTCTCAAACTCCTAAAAAAAAGAAGAGGGGGAAACACTTCCAAACTCATTTTAAAAGACCAACATTACCTTGATAGCAAAATGGGACAGGGGCATGGAAAGAAATTTAAAAGATATCCCTGATGCACATAGATGCCAAAGTCCTCAACAATGGGTGTAAGTTTCAAAAGTTACAAATTTCCAATTATAAAATAAATAAGCTTTTGGGGTTGTAATGTAAAGTATGGTAACCATAGTTAGTAATACTACATTGTATATTTGGAAGTTGCTAAGAGAGTAGATACTAAAAGTTCTCATCTGGGGTGCCTGCGTGGCTCAGTTGTTAAGTATCTGCCTTCGGCTTAGGTCATGATCACAGAGTCCTGGGATCAAGCCCCACATTGGGCTCCCTGCTCAGCAGTAAGCCTGAGAGAAATTTCTCTCTCTCCCACTCCCCCTGCTTGTGTTCCCTTTCTAGCTCTCTCTCTCTCGCTCTCCTCTCTCTCTGTCAAATAAATAAATAAATAAATAAATCTTTAAAAAAGAAGAAAGTTCTCATCATCACAAGAAAAAATTATAACTATGTGTGGTGAATGATATGAACCAGGCTTAGTGTGGTAATCATCTGGCAATATATACACATAGTGAATCATTATATTATACATCTGAAACTAATACTATGTCAATTATATCTCAATTAAAATGAAGAAATCGTTAAAACATTTTATAAGTAATCTTATGTTTAAAACGCTTTCAAAATAAATTTACTCAGTATTTAATTATTTAATATTTAATCATTGCCCATGGGTCTCATATCTGCTTATATGCTTTTAGAATGAATATGCACATATTGGCATGCATATTGAAATTTTTTTACAAAAGGGTGCACAATCAGTTGAGTCTGGAGAAAATAGCTGGAAAGAGCTGATGACAGCCCCGTGGGACTCATGCACCCCCAGTTTCCTGTCTTTGACACAAGGAAGGTGACAGAACAGAGAAGGAGGACCAGTCTGCATGAGATGTTCTGGAAAAGAGGGGGTGTGGGACTTCTAGAACAGGTGGAGTACCAAGAACTAGCATCTGAGGGGACATCAGTGCTGCCTGAGTCCCGACTCTCTGCACTGGCAACTCCAAAGACCTGAATAAAGAAGGGGGGGGGGTCATTCCAAGAAGAGGGGACTAGGTTGTCAGCCCTGTCCTGGTCCTGGGCACCTGCTCCCATATCACTCACCTTCCTGACCTCTGCCACTGAGAGCTGCTACAATTCTTCTAACTTTCATTATTGGGGAGAGGGGGGCAGAGGCAATTAACACCACTTACCAAGTTGTTAATTTTAAGTCACAGCATCACAATTAGACATATCTGTATGGGTTATCTTGCTGCAAGCAATTTGATGTGCTCAAACACGCCACGGAAAACAGAAGGAGGCTGCCACACGCAGGGCATGGCACAAGTTCTGGCAGAAAGGTGGAAGGGAACCAGGACAGACACCAGTGGTCGCCAAAGGGAGGCAGCACAGAATCAGGGTAAGGGACATACTGCTTTTTATTTATCTACTGTGGGCTTGGGCACGTCACGCTCTCTGGACCTCCATTTCCTCACCTTTGTCAGCAGTGGGAGTCAAAGTCTTCAGGCCATGCCTAATGGGTCTCCCGCTTCTCCCTCTCCTCTGGCAGCAGACAGCTGATCTGGTGGTCCTCCTTCTGAGCTGTTGCCTGATCTTCTGTCCCTGGGGGCTGCTGGTGATGGAGCTTTCCCTGTCCTTCAGGGCTAGCTCCCTCGACTATAGCTCAACCATGAATCTGGAAATGTCTTTGTGGGGGCGGGGTGGGCAGCCCATGGTCTTGTCCAGTCTCTCCCAGCTTTGCAGCTTTGCCAGCAACTTCTCCTTATCCAGTTCCAGGTCAACCAGATTTCCTGTATCTTTTCTTTCTTTTTTTTTTTTTAAAGATTTTTATTTATTTGACAGACAGATCACAAGTAGGCAGAGAGGCAGGCAGAGAGAGAGAGGAGGAGGATGCAGGCTCCCTGCTGAGCAGAGAGCCTGACGTGAGGCTCGATCCCAGGACCCTGGGATCATGACCTGAGCAGAAGGCAGAGGCTTTAACCACTGAGCCACCCAGGTGCCCTCCTGTATCTTTTCTTGATGCTCCAGCCTCTGCTGTAGCCCCTCTAGCTCCTCCTCTGGCAGCCCGTGGGTCTCGGGTATCTCCAGCAGGCGGGCATCGTCCTCCTTCTGGTGCTACAGCTCATTTGCCATCTGGGGCAGCCTCCGCACACTTCCTGTCCTTCACAATCATCCTGCTCCTGCGGGGGCAGCTTCTGCTCCAAGTCCTTTATTTTCTGCTCCTGGTCTGCCCTGACTCCTTGATTGGCCTGGAGGTCCTGAATCTTCTGATTAGCTTCCTACCACTTGTGTGAGTTTATGTTGCAAATCCAGCTGTTTATTTAGCTCTTATTTCACAGACTCCAAGCCGTTCACCTGTGTCTCCCATTCTGCAGTTCAGAGATCCTCTGCTTTGGGGCACTGACGGTCTTCCCACCTTCTGCCAGTAGTCCTCCTTCCATGCAGCTCCTTGCTGGCTGTGCCTAGGCTCTATTTGCCTCCATTTGAGCCCTCCTGGGACTCCGTTCCATCTACATCTTTCCCCCTCCACCCGGATGACCACGGATGACCTGAGACTTCAAAGGGATCTGCTCTGCTTGATCCAACAACTGCGTGGTCTGCTGATACGGCATCTTCAGAGAGCCTTGAGCAGAGGTGGAAACATCTAGTCCAGATCCTCCCTCCACTCGCAGAGAGTTAAAGTCATTCAAAGACCTCAGGTGAAAGAGAACTACGGTGATTCCCCCCAGGTCTCCCAAGGCCACTCTTCTCCCTTCCACTCTCCCTCCCTCTTTCTCTGATTTTCAATTCTTGGTTCTTCCTTTTGCCAGTCCCATGAAAAGGGCTTCTAAGTGCTGATAATTTTGGTTTCTTAACCTGGGTGCTGGTTACATTTGTGAAAATTCATGAAAATATAAAGTTACCATTTGTAACTTTTCTTCTCCATAAAATGTTAACAGAATATTTTAGAATATTTTTAAAATCAGTTCTATTTTATCTATATTGAAAAACTGAGCTTTGCCTACTTTTTGATATTAATTTTACAATTTTCTAAACTCTTTTTTTTTTAAGATTTTTATTTATTTGACAGAGACAGCAAGAGAGGGAACACAAGCAAGGGGAATGGGAGAGGGAGAAGCAGGCTTCATGCTGAGTAGAGAGCCCATGAGGGGACTCAGTCCCAGGACTCTGGGATCATGACCTGAACCAAAAGAAGACACTTGCCGGCTGAGCCACACAGGCGCCCCTAACCTGTTCTTTATAACAAATTTATTATTTTTGAAGGCCAAGTTTATGTTTCCTCATTCAGTTCAATGACTATATTCTCAAGCATTATCCTTCTTATTTCCCACTATTGATTTGGATGTTGATGTTTTTGTTTTATTTTGTTACTTTTACTGGAACAAATCTGTATATGCTTATAGATTGACATTTGAAAATAATTTTGAAAGTTATATTGCCAATTAAAAATGAAGTTCTCAAAAAATCACTACAATTGTACATAAGACCGTGTGAAAATCTTTAAAGGTGCTTTTAAAAGTTCCAGACATAAGAAAATATTATCAAAAGGAACATTATGTAACAAAACAGCAAAAGTCCTGCTACATAGGTAATGAGGACAGTGTTATGTAGTCAACACATAAGAAGTACTTAAACAGCTGTCAAGTGCATTTTTTTTTGTTCATCTTCTCCTTCCTCCCTTCCTCTCCATCGTTTCTTCCTTTCTTCCTTCTCTCCCCATCCTTCTCTCTCCCCCTCCCTTCTTTTGTTCCTTCCAGTCATCCATCCATCCATCCATCCATCCACCCATCCATCCATCCATCTAGTATAGGAACTGGAATCAGATTCAGGTTAGAAGTTTTTAGTAAGAATGTTTCATAGGTGGCTTGTGTTCTTCCATCAAAGGGTATAAATTAGCTAGTAGTTTTTGTTTTTATGATATTAATGTCTGATGATTATCATGGCCTAAATTAAGAATTTCATTACACATCTTAGGGGTGCCTGAGTGGCTCAGTGGGTTAAAGCCTCTGCCTTTGGCTCAGGTCATGAACCCAGGGTCCTGGGATTAAGCCCCGCAATGGGCTCTCTGCTCAGCAGGGAGACGGCTTCCCCCTCTCTCTGCCTGCTTCTCTGCCTACTTGTGATCTCCATTTGTCAAATAAATAAGTAAAATCTTAAAAAAAAAAAAGAATTTCATTAAGAGTTTGAAAAATAGTATTTTTTCTGTGTTTTTTTCTTTGCTTCTTAGCTGCAATATTGCCATAGAGAGAAATACTTCCTCATTAATTATCTGTGATATAGTTGTCAAGATAGATGTCTGATTATTTTTATTTCATTCACAATTTTAAACTGCAAGTTAGTTCTGGATATTTTTCAAAAATGATGAATGGGAATTGAAAAAATATATTTTTGTATCTTGATAAACTCACAGAATTAGATATGTAATATTTTAATAAATTGCAATGGTTATTCTTGTTAATGCTCAAATTTTTCCTGCTCTTGGGACAAATCTTGACTTGTGGGAGCCTTTTCAAGGGAGTAAGATACAACTCCAGCAGTCTTTGATAGCATCCTTGCTTTTACATGTTACAACATATTCTGTATGTTTCTGTATTCACCAGTTGTTAACATGTTGTGACTGTTGTTTTATCTACCTCTCTATTGATTCATCTGGATTGATATATAAACCTATATATAGTATTATGTTTATTCATGTTATTTTGCTAAACATTAGAGAGTAAATTGAAGAAATCTTGACCCTCTTAATCTAAGTACTTCACTATACATCTCTTAAGAACAAAGCTATTATCCACACATCTCTTAAAAAGAAAGATATTATCTTAGATAACAACACTAGAAAAAACAAATTTAATATAATCATAAAATCCTCTTCTTTAAAATTATTCCAATTTGTTCTGCAAAGAATATTTTTTATTTTTCCAATCTAAGATCCAGTCTAGAATCACACATTGCATTTGATTACTATATCTAAGAAATATTACATTTTAAAGATATGCATTGTGAGTATAAAACAGTATCTCCAATTCAAATTTAGGATTTCAAGGATTTTTTTTAACATAATATCTTTAATCTTATATCTGTAGAGTCTGTCTCTTATGTGGAAAATTAGGTTCCCAAGGATAACAAAAGGATTACTTATTGGCACTCACTTAATTTTTTTATGACAAGTGATTTTAAATTTATTTTTGCCATATTTATTATTTTTTATTTGTTCTTTTATTACTTATTTTAATACTTACCAAACTAACTAAAAAGCTTCAAAGATGGTACCTTCATGAATTTATACATTCTAAATATTTTCTAACATCTGAGCTCTTTCTATCTCCTTTAGTTCAAATCTTATTGCTATAATTTCATGTCAATTACTTCTAGTTGAATAACAAAACTGGATAAGGTTAAAGTTGCTAAGGCAGCATTTAATCAGTAAACCATTGCACAGCTTGGAGCAGATGTATTTTGCTCATCTGGTGAATCTGATGCTAATGTCTCTTTACCCTCTTGTGAATTAAGGCAGTGCTTCCTAAGCCTGACATCTCCACCTATCATTTAAGAATGAATGTTGTTAAAATGCAGATTCTGATTTAGTAGGTCTGAGGTGAGGCCCCAGTGTTCTGCATCTCTAACAAGGTCTTGGGAGATGTTAATGATGCTGGTTCCTGGATTACACTTTCAATAGCAAGACTTGAGGGTTTCCTGGGCTAAGTGTAGGGTTTTCTGGACTAAGAATTCTTCAGATGATTGATGTGCTACTTTTCTTCTCTTTGTCATCTTGTAATTTAGTTTTATGGCAGTCTGAGTAGGTAACTAAAGATATGGCAGTACCCAAATCGAGGTGACTATTTTCCCTGGGTCATATTTTCTCAATTTCCCTCATCCTCATCCTTTACTGATGCCCTCTTTAGGCTGTCATTGGTGAAGAGGCCCCCTGCTGAGTAGGTTGCCCTCTGCAACCTTAGCACACAGTCTGTCTCTCTGGTTTACCTCCTTTACCTTAGTTACAGTTGTCAACACTCTCCGTGACTGCCCAGGGAAGCTTAGGATACCTGACTGAGGGTCATAGTGAGTTTATATCCAGTAATGTGACAATCACCATCATTTGTAGTGAGGATGGCATTATTGGGTTGCCTTCCATGAAGTCTTTGAATTCATCTTTTCCTCATTCTCTCACTATGTTGGTGGTGCTGTGGGTAATTTGGGATGGTTGACATCCATGATGGTTATGATCTGTTTCATAATTTCCGCTTTGACCTGGAACACAATCTGTAACATTAGCTACTGCTAATGTACCTTGTCTCCTTCAATAACACTAGACAAAATAGTTTCTCCCCTTCCTGTATCACAAAGTTGTTTCCTGATTTATCATCCTTATGGAACCTCCTGCACAAAAATAAATCTCACGATGTCTTTCATTTGATTTTATCTTAAATATTTTTATATAGTAGATGTTACTGTAAGATGTCATGAATTGGAGGTCACTGGTCCGCTGCTTCCTCTGTGCCTCACCTCTACCTGGGGTGCCAGACCTGGTTTTCTGAAACTGGGGAAGACTCAAAAATGAGTGAAAACTGGTTCCTTCCTCACTGTTCAGTCCCTGAGATGCTAAGAACTTCTGCCACGCCTATAGCCTTATCGATGATAATGCTGGCCAGGCCAGCGCTGGTGGATCTGCCGTGGGCTTTCTTTTTTTTTTTTTTATTTATTTTTTTTTTTTTAAAGATTTTATTTATTTATTTGACAGACAGATCACAAGTAGCAGGGAAGCAGGCTCCCTGCTGAGCAGAGAGCCCAATGCGGGACTCGATCCCAGGATCCTGGGATCATGACCTGAGCCGAAGGCAGAGGCTTAACCCACTGAGCCACCCAGGTGCCCCTGCCGTGGGCTTTCTTGGATCACTCTTCACTTCCAGGACTGTCCGAGTGAACCTTAATTTTCTTATCTCTAAAAATGGGATAATTATACCAGTTAACAGAAACAAAGAAAATATATGCAAAACACATAAAATAAAACAAACACAAAATACTTGCCAAAAAAACCAGATGTTTTTGAAAATGTTTACCGAAAATTTTCATGAATTCAGACAGAAAAAGTTGTGAGTATAGATACATTAGTTAATACCTAGTGATCACTTGCCTCATCTGTAAAATGGTAAAAAAAAAAAAAAAATTTCATAATTTGCAGAGTAAAGCTGATGTTAACATTATCCTTTAGGACTCAGGCTCCATAGACATGTGAAGATTAGTTACTAAAACAAAGATTATTATGATTTGCATCTCTTAAGGATTTTATTTTACTTTAGAACAGCCTAGAGTTATAAGTAAGAAAGGCCAAGATGCCTTTCTTCCAGTCCAAGTCCATTTCAAATTATATATCTATATCTGTATCTCTCTATATATATCTATAGATATAGATATAGATATAGATATAGATATAGATATCCTTCTCTGGTATAATACTTCAAAATCTTGTCTTATTTGTCTCTCATATCAAAACTTCACATGTCATGAACTAAATGGTAGGGGAACATGATTAAGTGAGATACAAAGAGTATGGTCATCTTTGTCCTGTGATTTGGAAGTGTGTGTTCTGGGGCACCCTTCTTTCTACTCATTTATAGCTCAAGTACCTTGTAATATTTAACACCTTCCACATGTACATAGAAGGGTGTCTCTTCTCATGGAAGTGGAACTAAGGAGAGAAAGATGAATGTAAGTGATAAGAAATTTCTATGTGGATGTTGAGAAATTTGTGAGAGTTCTTGTGCTTATTCTCTTCTGTGTTCTCTGATGACCCTGGAAGATAAGGTCATTTACAATGACTGAGGTGCCAGTAGGCTCTAGAGAAGCTTATAAGATCATGTATGTTCACTTTGGATATACAGAAAGAGGCTACATAAGTGATTTGCGACATTAAACACACTGGAGTTTACTTGATAATAATTGCAGAAACAATTGCCATAGAAACATCTGATGGGTAAAAATATCTCTAATGATAAGGCTTAAGCTTCTCCTATATTGTAGTTTATTCTGTAGTGATAGGCTTTGGAAAAATTTGTGATAAAGGTGAGTTGAAATATTTAAAATAAATCATCAATGTTTAGAGCAACCAGTTAAAACCAAACCAAACTAACCAACCAAACAAACAACAAAAACCATAACCTTGGGAAAATTTGTGATAAAGCTGAGTTGAAATGTTTAAAATAAGTCATCAATATTTAGAGCCACCAGTTAAAACCAAACCAAACTAACCAACCAACCAACCAAACAACAAAAACCACAACAAAATCAGTTCATACATACTTAGGTAGTACTCAATGATAGAGACGGTTTCAAAAATGATTGGAGTGTTTCATTACAGATGCCTATAGCTACATGATCTCTGTGAGGTGAATGTTCATGTGGCTAAGCTTATATTCCTGCCATCGGAGAAAATATGACTGATAAACGAAGTTTCTAAAAGTGATCAAAGCAAAATACATCTTTATTCCTTCAGAAGTATTTTTTTGAGGTGCTCTTTTTTGATAATGAATGATGCTGTTTTCAGTCAAAGCGCCCCCCTGTGGTTCTCCAAGCTTTGCCTCTTAGCTTTCTAACCCAATACTAGTGAAGCAAAAGCACTAGATACCACGTCTGCCCTGTTTCAGTTCACAGCAGCGGCTGAAATTCTTAGGCCAATTTTTGTACTTAGTACATGAGATTACAGGGTGTTTTCCGCTTTCATTCAATAGCCTTTCAGAATCAACTTGCTGTTGTATGTACTAATTCTACCAAGGTTATTGTGCTGTTTGTCTTGCCATAAGTGATGTGGATAAACTTTGTTTTATCCTTTTCAGTTTAATTACATTTGATTTCCCGTGAATTATAGTAGAAAGACTCATAGTGTAAAAAAAAAAAAAAAAAAGAAAGAAAAGAAAGACTCCTGGTTATTCAAGATCTAGCAATACTTTCTAGATATTTTTGGGGGGGTATGAGGAGCCAAATTAAATTTGAAAAAAAAAATTGGGGAAAAGAAAAATGTAAGCATTTTTGGACTAGCCTTTCTCTGTGGTTCCAGCAACCTCTTCTTTCCATTCTCTTCGACACAGAAATCTTTGTAGTACGCATACTAATCACAGTAGTCCTGGCCAAACAAACCAACAAATGAGCGAACACAGAATGTTTTAATGGTCCTCTATGGCCAAAGAATGGAGAATCCTTGTTCTAGTGTGTAAATTTATTTTTAGTACTCCTTCTCAAACTTCTGCCTTTGGCAACATACAATGTTGCTTCCCAAAGACCTAATATACTTCATTTTACCATGTGGTTATTCATTCTGCCCCAACTTGCAGAAACACCTTTTTATATCCTCACAATACACACACACACACACACACACACACACACACAGATTAATAAACTGTGGTTCTGTCCTGGGGCGCCTGGGTGGCTCAGTGGGTTAAGCCTCTGCCTTCGGCTCAGGTCATGATATCAGGGTCCTGGGATCTAGCCCCGCATTAAGCTCTCTGCTTGGTGGGGAGCCTGCTTCTCCCTCTCTCTCTGCCTGCCTCTCTCTCTCTCTCTGCCTACCTCTCTGCCTACTTGTGATATCTCTCTCTGTCAATTAAATAAATAAAATATTTTTAAAAAATAAATAAACTGCGGTTCTGTCCTTGAACCAGTCAGGCAAATTCATCTTTTCAACACATACAGTTGTATTTATTAAATTATTTGATTATGATCAGTATTTAATTCAGTGCATGTTTTACCCCCTCCTGCCATTTAGACTGTGTGTTCTTTGAAGGCAGAGGCTGTGGCTTGAAAATTACTGTGGAGTTCAAACAGATAAGAATGATTTTGTTTGAAGAATTTTAAAATATGGCCATTCTCTTCTTTTTTACTAAAAGTAAAATTCAGGTAAATTCTTTTTTCTGCCTTTCTGCAAACATCCGATAGACTTTTATGATTGCATTTACTGATATGAAAATGGCTCTCTTTTCCCTGGGAAGCGCCTTTGCTCTACAACGTTAATTTCACCTTTCTGAAATATTTACTTCTAGGAAGTATGAGAGTCAAATATTGTTCTCCTTCTTATTTTGAAAGTTATTTTTCAGAATCAGTGTCAAGGATACAGAATTGCTCCTTTTCATTTCTCCTTTTTTTTTTTTAACCTAAAAAAGAGAATAAATAATTAACAAACGTCTGAAGAAAAGTTAAATGCTTTTTAAAATTTGACAAAGATCGCTACTAAGGGTGGCTGGTTAGTTAGAGATCCTGTACTTCATTGCCCTGGACAGTTTAATTTTATAGACATCATTGGAAATTCATCTGTGCATTTTGAATCTTTTCGAAATTGCTTGATAAAATAGCATACAAATGGAGAGAATAAAGACATGGACAAATTTCAAGTGGCTAACTAGAGAGCCAAGCCTTACAGTCTCCAAACATTCATTATCCCCAAACCTGAAAATAAATCGATGAATCAAGATGATGCATGAGTGGAAAAGAATAATGCTGGGACTACCACCAAAGTTTCCTTTGTAAAAGAAAAAGAAAAAGACTAAACAGCCATCTCCAGCAGCACTAACATTAGAATTTCCTTCTTTTGTCACTTCTAAGTATATTTATTGTAGTTTGGTTTGGCTCCCGTCCTCCTCCCCTTGTTTTCACTTTGAATTAGGTCCAGGCTTTTTAGCTCCAGGGAAGCTAGTTGTGGTATTGAAATTGCACTTTCATTTAAACACTGCTAATTGCAGCCACAATCACTAGTTCATAGATCATGGAAATTAATGATGGAAAAGACCTGTTAGATCATCTCTTCCATCTGATTCTGACAATACAGGATTACTTTTTACATTATGTCCTAGAGTATTCTGCCTGGTTAATTTTAAGTGACTGGAATAATGGGGCTTTCACCATTTCCCTCGAGAGAGAGTTGTATAGCCTAATAAACTTAGGACATCGATCTGAAGATCAGCCTACATCTCCCTTTTACTTCATTTCATGCCTTTACTCCTCGTTATACACCCTTGGGTCGCCCTAAACAATTCCTCTACCTTTTCCATTCAGTACGACAAATTTCCTGGCTACCGTCTTACAAAGGACTTCAAAGGTGGTGTTTTTTGCATTTTTGGTTAGTGGTGAGGCAAAATGCAGCTTTTCATTATTTCATAAATCATTCTTGCCCAAAAGGAGGCAAGTAAAGACTAAAAAAATAAATAGCCCTCAAGAAGGTGACTGCTTGCATTATATCTGTATATTCTATTGATCAGCTCTCAATACATATTAAAAGTAAAATTTTGTCAAAATATTTGCCATGCTCTTTAAATGTATCACTTCTCTTCAGATTGTGACTCCTTGAAATTTTGACAGCGAAATCCGTTTTGGGACTCAATTTTTCTCCTCCATGACCATGTTCACTTGTTCTGAAAGTATGATTCTGCTCTTTGTATATATTAATTTAAAATGTGCTAGAACATGTTTTTATAAGCACTTGATTTCTCTTGTTATTTAAATGGAATATATCTGACTTTGTCTTATAAGGTGATAAAGCAGTCAATGATGTACTGTGTAATTTAGATTTATGATAGAGGGGGAAGCATTTGGTCTTTATTTATAAAAGATAGATAATGAAAAGGAAGCATTATTACCATAAGAGATATACAATCAAAGGAAAATACTGTACTGTTATTGCATATTTATTACCAGAATTGATAGATTGCTGGCGTTTGGAAAATAGCATATTTTAAAATCATGTAACAAATTATTCTTACATGTATTTTATATGGCGCTGGTTCTGAATGAATTATGAGCTAGTTACACACTACGCACATCATAATAGGCAATATGGATAATGATTACCATTATTTTTGCAACAAGAACGTGTTTAAAATAATATAAATAATATGGTCCATGAGAGTAGGTTCCTCACCCATGTTAAGTAAAATGAATGGTCCTGCTTGCCAAAATGAAGCAAGAGAAGCAATTTATTATTAACAGACTTCTCAAGGGAATCCAGCTTAGGAAGTTTCAATATATTTAAGTGGTGGATAAAATCTTAAAGAAATTTTAAAAGATGTATATTTAATTTCTATTCCCAAATTATATGTGAAGGGAAAAATTCAAGTTAATTTTCTAAATTTTCTGCAGATAAACACTTTTCTTGTATCTTTTTATTTTCAAGTTCAGTGACGTGCCACTGACTCTTTAAGGCTAGGTCCAGTCATTTAATAAACTCGGAGATAAAGTAGTTTTTGTTTAATGTCTAGCCATACTGTGTTTCCTTGATCAACAAAGAGTTTTCTGCTTCTCACGTATTTTCATAAGTTTTACTAACTTTAGGTGGAGGTGAAATTTAAACATCTTTCCTGGACTGCTAAAAGAACTTTTAAAATACACTATGATATATAGAGTTAAGAACTCTCACACTCACTCTTAGTTCCAAATTTTGGTGGACTAAGTCTGCATTTTTCATGAATGATTTCAACAGAATTCCAGTTTTCCTTTTGACACTTTGAAAATAATATCATTTATCTCACCTAAAATACTATATCAAGACAGAAACTGAAACCTGTAGTATATGTTTAGAGAGAATGAATTTAACTCGTATAGATAAAAGGTAAAAAAAAAAAAAAAGACTCATCCACTTTTGTTGATAAAAGAGAGAGATAAAAGCACTCCCCCTTGTAAGTTGTTTGTTGTTGTTTGTTTTTTTTTTTAATGGTGTAGGGATTCAAATGCTTTATTTGATTTATTCAGAAACTCAGCGGATGTTGAAAAATTTGTCTTTACAATATAACTGCTAAGTGTGGACGGTAATCTCGATGTTCTCTATAATCGAAAGTGAATCATGTAGAAGAGTGTTTAGTAGAGAAAGACAACAAAAGCAAAGAAGAGGTGAATGTAGAGGCCGCTTTAAAACAACCAACTTGAGCACTGGAAACCTGAATGAAGTAGAAGGGTTCAGACCCAGGGGCTAAAAACAAGCAGGCCCATTAGGTGACCCACCTCAAAACATCCTTCAACCTTACTGAACAATGGGTTCCTTACATCCAGACACAGATACCACAAAAGGAAAATTCCCTAGCACCTCCTCAACTTCCCCTTTAACTAGAGCCCCCCACCACTGCCTCCTCACAGTCTCTCCTTTGCTGACCTGCCTACTGCTCCCTTTCAGTGTATCTAGTAAACTTCTATGTTCTTTGCTCTGCCTTGGGAGAATACTTTCACTGCCAGGCCAATGGCCTCCACCTGACTGGGCCTCCACCCAATGGGGTTGCCCCACAGCTAACAACCGGATGTGTAAAGGGGCAGAGGAAGGAGGGAATATCCTTAGTCAGTCATATGTCCTTTCAGAAGTAAAAAGGGACATACTATGAAATGCCAAGTGGCTTTACAAAGTCATTCACCCACTACAGGTTATATAGAGTTATTCAATGTAAATATATAATCATTTTATTTGTTTATTCTCTCAAAAATTTTCATTAAGTTGTCTTTCTGTTCCAAATGAAGTTTATATTCATTTTAAGGTTTGAACAGATTTTTCTGATCCCTCCTGTGATGGAATGTTCTAGTGTAAGGCCTGTGGTGATAAATGACTGGTCGAACATTCCTGGTCATCTATCAGTTGTCATGTTGATAGAACCTGCTTCAAAAGCCTCCTCGAGTTACTGCTTCTGTTTGTCCTCATCCTATTAAAACCCAAGGCTTTTCCATTTCTAATTTTAAGAAGTCAAAAAGAATAATTTCCAGCTAAAGGCAAAATTCTGAAAATAACTGTGCAACTAAAGTACTTTGTACAATTCCAAAATTATAATTTTGTCAGGGGTATTTTCAAATTAATACTCTTGTAGTAAACAAAACTCTTCTCTCAAGGAGCAGCTTATTGTATAGTTGATATCCATAGGTCATAGTAGTGAGTGTACTAAATAAATAATCAGAAGATAGGATTAAAATATATTTCAATGAACCTGGACATGACTAGAAAGTGTTGTACCTTTAAGACGCAATGGATAGGAATGACTTGTTTAGCATATGTTATATCTATTTTATACCAACTGTTCTTGTTTCCTGAGGTAAGGATAAGCCATAGAAAATAAGCTTAAAGTCTCTGGCAGTCCATTCAGAGAAAAAATAAATAAATAAAACAAAAAAATGTGGTTTGTTGAATTCTCCTGAAGCTATTTATCTAGCTCTATCGCTGTACAAATACTAACTTCTATTTTTAGGTACTGTAAGAAATAAGACAAAAAGCAAGGTCTTCGGAGACTCATTAGGACCATTAGAAAAATGCTTCTAGCAGCTCCTATCAAAACAGCAGAAATAAATAAACTTTGTTCCTGGGACGTGGATTCACCGTTTCTGCAGCCCCATTGCCAGATGATGTATTACAGTCATTACAGTCACCTCTGTAGGACACTGTGTACACAAAGTGTGAGAGCCTCACGTTGCAGTTCAGGGTGTTTTCTGATATATGAACCATTTGTCCTTGTCAGACTGTCCAAGGTGAAAGAACAAACTTTAAATATGAACCATTTCTAGGGAGCAGAAATACAGGAAAATAAAATATTTTGTCTAACTTTCTCTTGCCATAAAGTATAAATAATAGTAATAATAATAATACTGCAAAAGAAAATGGAGTAAATGATAAAATACCTTAAGAAGAAGTGTTACTTGTTTCATTTTTTAAAAGCACTATTTAATAGAGACATTCCATAATATCAAAATGTCAAAACCTACTATTTGCAGGAAGTTGTGCTTAATAATAAAGAAAAATGCTCTATAGATCTGTATCGAAAAGGACTAAGACAATCTGTGTCAATGGGAAAAAAAAAGTTGAAGGAATGTCACATTTATTTCTTTATTCAATTTAGTATTACCTGTGTAACTTAAATAAGTTTATGATTATTTATGAATGGATATTATTGGGTGTTTGTTTTTGAGGAATCCCAGGAAATTCTAGAACTGAATATAGTATTTTGGGCTGCCTTTTACTATTTATATGTAAAATATAAAATATGTTTATATTTTAAAAACTAGTTACTAACTAAATTTTTATTGCAAAATTTTTATTCAGTCTTCTGTTTGTCCTTGAGGAAAACTGTAGCTGTGTCAGCCCATGTCTTTCTGTTCTAGAATAGGAACAGAAGTGATGTTTCTGTTATTTATATTACTATATAGAATGTATTTCTATATATTATATATTATATATATTTTTATGTATACATAAACATATTATGTATACATAAACATATATGTATATATATGTTATATATTTATGTATAGATATATAAGTATCTATAATAGATTTTTATATATGTATCTAAATATATATTTCTATATATTATATATCTATATTATATAGAAATATCTTTCTATATAATAATATAAATATATAATATGTATATATGTTATAATATTATAGTCAGATTTTTATTACACTCACTAATCTCTTTTTATTTGTTTTCTATAACTTCTTGGAGTAAATAATATTAATGTAATGGATTTGTTTCTTTAGATTGTCATTTAACTTGTCCATATCAAAGAATGGTGGTGGCTTAAGTCAGTGTCTAGCAAAGAAACTGTAAATATACTATGTAATTCAATAAAGGGCAAGTGAGAAAAGGATTAGTGAGTGGGCATATATGCTCCTAAGAGAGGCTCCTCTGAGAGAGAAGAAAGAGAAGTGGATCCAAGAGCCAAGAGAAAAATGCCTAGCACAATAGCAAATAGCACTCTTTACATGGCAGGTTAACTTAATGATCAGCTGGAAGAATTTACATTTCCAGAAAACTTCCTAAACCAAATCAGGAAAGAAGTGTGCCATTTGATCGAATTTTTGTTGTGAAGTAAAACTTAATCTTACAATAGTGAAAATAAACAGGTGATTCTATCAAAAGATAGATTTTAAGTGGGCCTTGCCATCAAATTGATCAATATTAATAAAACACACACCTATGCACACACACACACTTGGACAATAACACACACATATGCTCACACTTCCAACCACAGTTCCTAGTTTTGTTCAATCTACTGATGTTTTATAGGACCTCTAAGAACAATTAAATTTACAAAGTATCATTTGGATTTGCTAATGTGAAGAATTTTTGTATGTCCCTGAAAAAGTAGTGTCCGGGTGGCTCAGTGTGTTAAGTGTTTGCCTTAGGCTCTGCTCATGATCCCAGAGTCCCCCAGGACCCTAGCATCAGGCTCCCTGCTCAATGGGGAGTCTGCTTCTCTCTCTGCCTGCTGCTCCCTTTCTTGTGTGCTGTCCCCACCACCCACCCCCACAAATAAATAAGTAAAATAAAAGTACAACTGCTTTTTTGGGGGAAGCATTCAATTTAGTGGAGTCAGCAGAAAGAATCATTACATAATGGAAGGTAGTTTGAACTAAATATTTGTGAGGTGACTTATAACTCTAGGATTCTTTAAGTGAGAGTATCTACAATATAATAATATTTGTAATATTATTAATTATTATTAATTATATATAATATAATATATAATGTTATATATTATATAATATATAATAATATAATAAAATAATAATATTGGTAATAGTTCATCCTCAGCATCAGTGTTACTTAGAGACTCCACAGAAGTGCCTGTGATATGACTGCAGTGTGTAAATTTAGAAGGATAAATTCTCACTGGCTGATAATTTGAAGGAATTTTGAGGTAAACAAAAGCACTGGATTTTTCTTTTGCTACTGAAATAGTATTTTAAACATACATTTTTCCCTTTTCTTTTATCTTGAGTTTACACAAGTTGGAGATCCTGTATTTGCTTTTGGCCAAAATATTTGTCAATGTCTTTAAAGGTCACGATGAGATATTGGTTACAAAGAAATGATCATTTGCTGCCATTAGCATTTACAGTGCTAACACTGGAAATTCTGCTCTTAGGCCTTATTTTTTACAACCATTTGTTAAGACATGTGAGGACAAAATAATTTTGGATTACCCATTGAAGTGAGAAGCAAAAAAGCCAAGAATGAGAAAAGGTAACAAAGAATAATTACTTATTTTGCAGTTCTTATAATAATTCTAAACAGCTAATCCTATTGTTTTTGCTAGTTATAGACCTCAACCTTTCATTGCACTTGTGAAAGTCTGTACCTGACTTGAAAAATAAGCCATACTGGATTAATTCGAATTAATCAAGCATCATCATTTAAAATGTTCCACATATTTAATATATCGACACAATTATGAGATAATTTATTCTCTCATTTTCCTCAAAATATTTTCAGACTGTCATATGGTTTACTTTCAATGTATACTTTATCAGTACTAAAATAATAAACAACAAATTCACTAAAAATATGAAAATATAATTGAAAACTAAAACAAAACTGAATGCAGGTATGAAATAGATATAAATAAAATATATTAAGACTATCTATTGGTCTGTATAACACTAGGTTCTCATAAGTAACTCATTACATATGGAACAGTGTTTAAATAAAATAACAATTCATTTTCATGCTCTTATTCTGTAAAAAAAGTTGGTACTAGGCTAAGTTATTTAGTATGCCACATAACAACTTCTCAGAATTGTGTATCACAAATATTTTTGCATCTGATACTAGTCAATGAAGCTGATGTTATTTATTTTATATTTTCCCAGATTTTCAGGAAGCTCGGACATATATTTGAGATTTGCTTATAGTATGTTTAGCTAGTCCATAAATATAATCCCGGGAATCTCCCCTACATGGGTATTTTTTTAATCTTTGTTTAAATGGGTTTGGGTGTATATTTTACTGCAAATACTTAAGTCTTTTATAGATTACACAGTACAGAAACAAACAAAGGACATTTATAAAAAGTATATAATGTCCCTAAGGTGGCCAGAACCGGGGTTTTGCTGGAAGTGCTCTTGTAAAATTACTTAGTCTTTTACTAGCTCTTTATCTCCAGTACCTAACACTTCATATGGTATGCCTCACCCTTATTGTAATTGTGTGTGCACTTCAGTACAACAGTAGTATTCTATCCTTCTCTTTTGATATAAAAAGGAAGAAAATAGGTTTTAACTAGTTTTGAAAAATACCTAAATTAAAATCCTAAAAAACAGAAATACACTGATACTCAGGTTAATGGCAATAACAACAATAATAGCACTTGTACAGCACTTGTATCTCTCTTTATAGAAATTTCAGTGCTTCCCTTCTCTTCACAATAAAGATCATAATGGCACAAATCAAATAAAAGGAGCCTTTTAGTATCAAACATGTCAAAAACAGTGACACGTTTTAATTTGTTGCCATTGTTGTCAAATCAGATTAGAATCCTTGTCTAAGAGAATCTTATTCCAGGTGTATGACCTTCAACCTCATCTGTAACCCACCCTGTTCTTAAACTAAATTCTCTGAAATAGTTCTCTAAGTTGACAAAGGTTACTGCTTGCATTTTACTTTGAGAGTAAATATAACTATTTGGGTGAAGAAGAACCTGACATAGTCTGTATCAATCAAGCTTGCTTTGGTTCCAATAGCACAACAGGAGGCTGTTGGAAATCCCCCCACCCCATCCCTGTGCAGAATAATTAAGGCTGAGATTGGTTTGAATTCTTTTATAATTATCCCTCTCACCATGCATTTGGGCTTGAGAACTTAATTACAACCATTTCCATGCCTATAATGCAGAAATGATCTCTCTGTTACATACAGTTTGACAAGTCTTAGAAAGATGTTAGATGATGGTTCCTGGCTATATATATTCCCTCCCCTTGACAGTAGCTGAATGTCTATGAAGCAATTTTTAATGTTCCAGAAAGTATTTCAATAATTTCTACATAAGCACAAAGGAGAAACAGGTGAAACTATTCAAAGACTAGACTTTTATTACAAAGATGCTTAACATAAGACTGAAAGTCTTTGAAAATCATCACAAATGTTATTGCTGAATGTATAGCAATTTGCAGTTTGGAAATAGGTACCTTTCCTTTACTTCTAAATGCAGGAAAATTTATTTTAACAACTTTCTTCTCCCTATAAAGTTGCATTAAAACTTACCGTAAGACAATTTAGTTTCAGAATGAACACCAAATCCCTAAAACCCTGAAATTTTTATTGCAAAAAATATAGGTTAAAAAAAGATTGAATAGTACTTAACCCTGAGATCATGACCTGAGCCAAAGAGCAGAGGCTTAGCCCACTGAGCCACCCAGGTGCCCCACAGATGATTACTTCAAACTTCATCCTTCAATCCTCTGAACTTCCTTTTCTCTTTCCATAATTTTAGTGATGGAATTTGAAGACACCTGAAACTATAACATTATAACGCTTTCTAATGTGATTTTTTTCCTTCTGAATCGCTATTTATCTATTAAGTTAGAACCAAAGTCCCCAAATCTCCTAATTTTTCCCATTTTTAAGCTTGATTCTGTAAAAATCAATACTTATTAACTCTTCTGTTTCATTAGTTAAAAGAGTTCTTATTTAATTAAGCTATAATACATTATATTATTTTGGTGTATAGTTTTTGATTTCTTGAGATTAATAGCTACATCATTTATTTTTAGGATTTTTCTTTTTAATAATAAAGTGTAAGTGTTCAAATTTTTCCTGAGTGAAACTTAGAAGTGTCCCAAAAATTTAGGGGTGAAATCAATTTATTGCTTTTTACATAGTAGTTGATCATTTCATTTTTTATGACTTCTTTATCCTAAAGATTATAAAATATCTCTTAGTTTCAAGTTGCTTGCTTTGACTTCCAGGGATCATCCATTCTGAAGTCCCTTTTATATATACAGTGGCCACAAAAGCAAATATTTCGGACCCTGGTACAAGGCCAACTACATGAGCACACAACTTATATTCAGAGAGATCTCATGTTTGGTTTAATGTTCAACTATTGCTGTCTTGAAATTCCTACTTCTGAATGAGGCCCTAAATTTTCATATGAGGGGCTTAATACCTCAGTTTGAATTAGAACTACACCTATCTGGTTGAATTTCTCTTGTTCTCTGAACTAAGTGATTTCTTGTTCCATCTGCAAAGGGGAGTGTAGCTCCAGCACCCACTCTTTCTCACTGGGTGTCTTCTTGCAAGCAAACATCTATACATCTCATAATCTCAATATAAAACATTAATTGACAATTAACTGGCATAGGATATTAAAGAAACATTATCTAATCCTTTCTTTTCCTTGGCTTTTATTAAAACTCACAAGTATCCAAACGTATTTCAGTTGTTATATAATTACACTCAGATTAAATTGTTTCTAAAATCTTTTAATTTCCCTACGCCAATTAATGTTATATAAATGTTGTTGAGTCTCTAGCATAACTGAATTGACCTACCATTTGATCCTGAAAGTTTGCTATCAATCTAAATAGTTATGAGTATTTATGCCATGTAATATTTTGATTATATCAATTTACTATGAATTAATTTACCTAATTTATCATTTTGGTTTAAAAGTAGCTTTTACAAGAAACCCCTGGCTGGTCCCACAGAACCATCTACATTAAAGGAAATATAATACTGAAAATATCTTATGAATGCAAATGAAGCCTGAAGATAAATGACTACATATCCATATTTACTGGCTCTTTCTAACAGATGTTTGATTTTTGTAACAAATTTGTGTTGCAAAGTAACCTAAAAATAATTTAAAATATACTCTTAGTGTCCACTACTCAGGGTAGCAGCAAAACCTTAAAATAAGGAAAGAAATATGTAGCAATGAGATCTCAAAATTGTAAGTTATATAGTAACTAATCTTTGAATTACTTGGTAATATCAAGTATAATTATCAAGTAATTTGTAGGAACATGTAATTCCCTTGTAATTATAGAGCTATTACCGATGCCCTACAAAAGAGGACGCTAGTACAGCCTTACCAATATAGAATCATTGCCTTTTTTAAACATTCACTGACTGAGATATTCATGAATGAAACATCTGACTTCTAAGTGAAAAGCTCCAGATGCATTATGTACAATAGCCATTCTTTCAATCAAAAATATGGTTTATTCTCATCAGATGTAAAGAGGGATCCCTCCCATCATTGACTATAAAAACATTTGAATTGCTATTCTCCATGTGTAATTATTATATGAAAAATGGTATAAATACACAAAAATGGTTTATAATCTTATATTTAGTCTTAACTTCTCAAACTCTGCTTTGAGTACAGTGTCATAATTCTCTCTCATCAAAGAATATTTGATACTGAGTGATCCAGTGTATTTTGGTGGAAATCTGCAAACAAATGAATAAATTTTCAGTAAGTGCTTTCAATAGAAATAACAATATAACGTAACATGAAGTAAAACTGTAAATTATAGCATTTTTGAAATTAACAAAAACACAAGTAGACAAAAGGTTCTGTCTGTAAGATTTATTTTTGTGTGTGTGCCATCTTTTCACTGAGACCATAGCCTATTGTAGTCCCTGGAATTATGTGGGCAACAGGGCTCTATGACTCATTTATTCCCATGTCTGGGCAGTAAAACTACAGGATTGTGGTTATTGAGATTGGAAGTCACTCAATCCATCAAGAACTATTGTAATGTTAGCTAATGATCTCATTTCTATGATTCTCAAGTCTCTTTTCTTTGGTCAATAGGGATTTTACTTTTTTTTTTTTTAATGAGATCAATGTATATTTAAATAATGATTCAGGTCTTTGAATCTGACCTACCACATTGTTATAATTAGAAGTCTCTATATTTGTCCTCTATGCTTAAATGGTGTACAAAAACAAATTTAAAAAATCCTCTAACCCAGTTGATTCCCTAACCAATAATTACTACTTAACCAGACTCTTTTAAATATTGTTTACATCTTCATTATTTGACCTTTAATATAGGACATTTGATAAAAAATTATTTATTTATTTTTTTAAAATTAAATTTTATTTCAGAACTTCTCTTTTTTTAATCCTTCATTAATACTTGAGTTTTTAATTTTATTTTACTTACGAATTTTTATTTTTCTTGAAATGTATTAGAGATACAACTGTGTAAATTTAAGATGTACATGTTAATTTAATGCACTTATATACTATAATGTGATTGCCATTGTAGGAATTATACCTCTATCACATCACATAAGTTTCATTTCTCTTTTTTCTTTTTTGTGGCAATGATTAAGTCTTTTAGCAAGTTTGATGATTATAATACAATATTATTGTCTATATTCACTTTCATGTGTATAAGAACTCCAGACTTACATGTCTATTAGTCGTAAGTTTGTACCCTTAATATTTCTGCTAGAGTTTTGAAGGACTGATTTAAAAAAAAAAAAAAAAAGAAAAGAAAGGAAGGAAAAGCTGTCTTTACCTTGAAGAATTGAAGATTGGAGAACAATTAAAGAATGGTACATTCAATAGGCTTTAATTGTAATGATCTAAAATGTTAATTTGTAGTCTACATTCATTTAAGTAATTTTTTTTGTTATTTTATACCAATTTTTCAGTGAACACTCTGTCTTATTATAATCATTATTGTTATTTCTGAATTTCAGTTCACATAATGTAAGATCAGTGAAGTAAATTACAAGACCTGAGATTTTTTCATAGTAAAAAATAATCGTCAACATGGAATGTATGAAGCAGATACAACAGTAGCAAAGATTGTTACTTGCCCCTGTTGTTACACAAGACTAAAGAAAGTGAGGACCGGTGAATCATTCAATAATACGGGTCAGTGACAATGCTAGATATCGTATGTGGTCTTCTAACTCCCGTTCACTTTTCTTTCTACCATATCAAGCTGATTCTAACCTTCAGCTATATTTAAAGTTAGCTTTTACTTATTTTAAGATAGCTTTTCAATTATTTATGCCGTTTGATTACAGTAACACAAGATTTAGAAGTAGAGGGACAGAAACACTGTGGATGATATTCTACCCAGGCCACGATAAATTATTATCCTATGTCCTATTCTTTTTGATTTTTCCAAATATTTATAATTCTGTAAGATTAATTTTACAGAAGAGTGTCAGAATTTATTTACCTTTTCCCCTTCAGGAAGAGAAAGATTATACACATCTAATACACAAAATGAGATCTGGTAGCCAAATCTGAATGAAATGGGGAATGTTACATGCTTGACCCCCCATTACTTTATACTATGGTTTCTTTTCATTTGCACTAAAATATATTATGCAAATTATAGTTAACGTAATTTATAGTATTTGAAAATACTTGTTTAAAATATGTGTGCAGATTATTTACATTTTATTTAATTTCACCAGAGGTTATACATTTTCACATAAAGGTCATAGAACATTAATTGTGACATTTTTCAAATTATCAGCCTAATGAAGTGGAGAGTGTGTTACATTGAAAATAACAATGCCTGGATTATAACTCTAGTTCTAAAACTAAGTACGCATGTGAATTTTGAGATGCTATTTAACCTAGTCTTTCTCTCACTTCTGCAAAACAATTCCCATTCTCACTCCAAACCATTTGAAAAATGATAAAATTGGACAAAATGACCTATAAGGTTCCAAGTCTAATGTGCTATGATTTTAATGCATGTTCATGTAGTACATTTCTATGCAGCTAAGATACATTGGTATTCAGTGTGCCACAAGGTTCCCAATTCTTATTTATAAGACATAGATTCAGGGTAATGTAGTGTGGCAGGAAATACATAATAAATACATGAATGAATAATGCAGAGTCCTTGATCCTTAACCCTTGCCAACATCTCTCATTAACTGAATGGCTAATTTTGAAGTAAGCAACAAATACAGTATCTGGTTCATTCAATTTAACTTTTAAATGAAGAGGCTCCTACTGAGAACTTAAAATAAAACAATTTATTACCTAAAACAAAGCATTATGTCCACAACCTTCGGATCTTACCTTTAAAAAAAAAAAATCTTGCTATGTTCATTTAGGGGAAATCTAGATCATATTTATATCCCATTCCAATTTAAACCTTTACTACTTATTCTCACCCATCACACAACCATAAAAAGAACAAAAGGCAGGGCTTATCAGTGAAACACATAAATGTTTTCTCAAAGTGAGGTACGAAATAAAACAAATTTGTACAAATAATATTATCTCTGGGGTTGAGTAGTTAAGAAATGCACTTTTTTTCTGATTTAATAAAACATTTAATCAGTAAAAAATACTGACAAATGTCTTAATACAGTCTATTTAGAGATTATGCAGTTTGTTTTCTCAGTTCAGGCAGACTATGAAATTTTAATTTTTAGCTGAAACTCTGGAGTTATAGCTTCACCCTTTATTCCTCCTATTTCATCCACTTATACGTAATCTATAAAGCAAAGCTATATCATTTCATAGAGAAAGCATTTACTGTGTATCCCAAAATGATACTACTCTTAGTGTCTCTAGTTAAATGTAAATTTCTCTTATTATGTTAGCATGTTCATTATAAGACAGAATGGCTGTTTACTTTGATCCCCCCATCAAAATACTCATTCAGAAACAAAACAAACAAAAAAACCCACAAACAACAGAAACAGTTGCCCTGAACTTAAATAACTTAAGAAAATAACTTTTGTCCATTTCAAAATTTTTATATTTTGTGAAATTATAAGAACTTTATATACGCTAAATAAAATTATTTTATTAAATATCTTATAAATATTTTTCATTGTTTGTGTTTTGTCTACTCATTTTCTCACTGTCTTTTTTAAATAATTTTTTTAGTCAGGATCGTTTTAGATTTTTTTAAATATTTATTTATTTATTTGAGAGAGAGATACATGTATACTTGCTATAGTTAATGAACCAATACTGATATATTATGACTAATGAAATCCATTCTTTATTCAGATTTCCTTAATTTTCACCTAGCATCTTTTTTCTCTCTAGGGATCCCATTGAGGGTATCACATTACATTTAGTTGCCATGTCTCAAAGCTAAGGCTCCTCTTGACTGTTAAAGTACCTCAGACTTTTCTTTTGATGACTTTCACAGTTTTGAGGAGTGCTCATCAGGGACTTTGTAGAACATACCTCAGTTATGATGATTTTCTCATGATTTGCCTTGTTCTACATTTTTGGATGCAAGATCACAGAGGGAAAGTGCCATTCTTACCTCATATTAGAGTACATGTTATCAATATGATTTACCACTATTAATATTGACCCTCCTAGCTTGAGGAAGTATTTGTCAGGTTTCTTGACTGCAAAGTTATTCTCTTTCCCTTCCTCCACATACTATACTCTTAAGAAGGAAGTCATTATGTGCAGCTCACACAGCACAGACACTAATAAGGGCAGATTATCTTTACAGATGTCTTTGAATATCTGTATATGTGTATTACTTATAATTCATTTCCTTTGGAGAGATTCCTTTGTTTCTTCCATTTATCATATGATTGTGGTAAAAAATATGTAACATAAATTTTACCCTTTTAACCATATTTAAATGCCATGAGCTCAGTGACATCAAGTACATTCATGCTGCTATGTAACCACCACTGCAACCATCTCGGGAACTTTTCTTTATCTTCCTAATCTGAACTTGCATACATATGTTGAATGGTTTAACATCAAATCTCAATTCTCCTCTTTCTTTATCTTCTGGCAACCACCATTCTACTTTTTCTCTCTATGAATTTGACTATTCTAAGTACATGATATAAATGGAGTTATGTAGTATTTGTCTTTTTGTGACTACTTTATTTCACCTAGTGTAATATCTTCAGGTTTAATCCATATTGTGTCATTTGTCAGAATTTTCTTCCTTTTTAAGATGAGTAATATTCCATTGCACATTTATACCACATTGTTGCTTATCTATTTAACTCTTGATGGACAGTTAGGTTGCTTCTACCTTTTGGCTATTGTGAATAATGTTGCTATGAACATGGGTGTACAGATATCTGTTTGAATCCCTTCTTTTGATTCTTTTGAATATATACCCAGAAGTATAATAACTAGTAGTTTAGTTTGTTTGTTTTTGAGAAATCACCATACCATTTTCCATGGTGGTTGTATTATTTATGTTCTCACCAGCTGTACAATTTTATGTTCCCAAATTGGATAGAGTTCCAATTTCTCCTTATTTTCTGTAATGCTGATTTTCTTTTTTCTTTCTAGTCTAGTGGATGTGAATTGGTATCCCATGGTGGTTTTGATTTGTATTTTCCTCATTTCCTTAATGATTAGTCACGTTGAACATCATTTCATGTCCTTATTGGCCCTCCATATATTTTCTTTGGAGAAATGTCTCTTTAAGTCCTTTGCTCATTTTAAATCAAGCTTTAAGGACTTCTTTATATATTCTAGTCATTAGTCCCTTCTCATACATAAAATTTGAAAATATATTCTCCCTTTTGCTAAATTGCCTTTTTATTTTATTGATAGTGTCTTTCGATGCACAAAACTTTTTTTTCAATGTTGATGAAGTCAATTTAACAGAATTTTCTATTTTTGCTTCCTGTCCATTTAGTGTCATGGCCAAGAAATCATTCCCAAATCCAATGTCATAAAGCTTCCCTCCATGTTTTCTCCTAAGAATTTTATAGTTTTAACACTTATGTTTATGGCTTTGATCCATTTTGAGTTAATTTTTGTGTATAGTGTAAGAGCCAACTTCATTATTTTGCATGTGGATATTCAGTTTTCCCAATACCTTTTCCTGAAAAGAAATTGTCTTTTCCCAGTTAAATTGGTGCTCTTGTTGAAAATAACTTGGCCATATACATGAAGGTTTTTTCTGGGACCTCTCCTCTATTCCATTGGTCTATATATATATTTTTATGTTGAGACTACACTGTTTTGATCATTGTAGCTTAGTATTAAGTCTGAAATCAAGAATTGTGAGACCTACAACTTTGTTCTTTTCTTAAGATTGTTTTGGCTTTTGGGGCATTTCTTGGGATTGCATACTAATTTTAGTATGGATTTTTCTGTTTCTGCAAAAAATGTTAGCATTTTGATAAAAATTTGCATTGAATCTGTAGATCACTTTAGAAAACACTGACATTTTATTAATAATATTAAGTCTTACAATCTGTAAATACTAAATGTCTTTCCATTTATTTGTGTTTTTTTTTTTTTTCTTTCAGTGGTGGTTTATAGTTCTCTGTGTGTAAGTCTTTTCCCTCCTTGGATGTTTATTTCTTGATGCTATTGTAAATAAGATTGTTTCATTAATTTCCTTTTCAAGATGATTTTATAAGTGTAGAGAAATGCAACTAATTTTTATACGTTGAATTCCCATCCTGCAACTTTGCTGAATTTGTTTTAGTTCTAACAGTGGAATCTTTAGTGTTTTCTATCCACAATATCATACCATCTTCAAACAGACATAATTTTACTCCTTTTCCAACTTGGATGCATAGGTTCTATTTTTTTTTTTTTTTTTGAGTTTTAAAAAAGATAAAATGAGATTCAAAAGTGTTAAGTGAGGGGTACCTGGGTGGCTCAGTGGCTTAAGCCTCTGCCTTTGGCTCAGGTCATGATCTCAGGGTCCTGGGATAGAGCCTCGCATGGGGCTCTCTGCTCAGCGGGGAGCCTGCTTCCCCCTCTGCCTCTGTCTGCCTTTCTGCATACTTGTGATCTCTCTCTCTCTCTCTCTCTCTCTCTGTCAAATTCATAAATAAAATCTTTAAAAAAAAAGTGTTAAGTGATTTGTCTGAGACCACCCACCAACAGGCGTCAGAGTTCCAGGTGGTCCTGGAGATGGAGTATCTTGCACTACACTAAACTGTCCTCTACCATCACCACCCCCTGGTCATGTCATTATAACAGCTGAAACAAGGGGGCAGGCCCTCTCTCAGCTGGCTTCTGGCTGTGGATGTACTGTGAGTCCCTCTGTCACCTTACCTGTTTGACTTCAGCTGTGCATCTGACTCAAAAATTTTCAAGGTCCCTGAGAATTATTACAAAAGCACCATGAAATTTATTTGACTTCAAATACATTTGAGAGAGTAGACAAATTCACAGCTCTGTGAATAATGAGGCTCAACTGTATATGCATCTGATTTGAAAAAAAAAAAAGTGGATGTTTAATTTTTAAAAATCCATTTGGCTAATAGCATCACACTGATACACTCATTTTTTAAAAACAAATATTCACTAAATTCATATATGAATCAGGAGGCCTGCTAGGTTTCAGGGAGATAGAAATGAAGATGTTATGGCTTCTCATCTCTGGCAGTTCATGATTTAATATGGGAGAAAATTATATTTAAAGTAATCACACAGTGCTATGAGTACACACTTCAGTTGGAATAATTTCAGTTAAGGGGTTCCTGGGTGGCTCAGTCAGTTAAGACTCTGCCTTCAGCTCAGGTCATGATGCCAGGGTTCTGGGATTGAGCCCTGCTTTGGGCTCTCAGCTTAGCAGGGAGTCTGCTTCTCCCTCTCCCCTGTGCTGTCTCTTGTTCCCTCTCAAATAAATAAGTGGAATATTTATATAAAAAAGAATAATTTCAGATAAGAAACTTAAAACCCAACTCAAGTGAATTTGAACCATAAAGGAATATATTGCTTTACATCATTGAAAACATCCTGAGACTGTTTCATTTTAAAAGTATGGCTTACTGGGGCGCCTGGGTGGCTCAGTGGGTTAAGCCTCTGCCTTCAGCTCAGGTCATAATCTCAGGGTCCTGGGATCAAGCCCCGCATTGGGCTCTCTGCTCAGCAGGGAGCCTGCTTCCTCCTCTCTCTCTCTCTCTGACTACTTGTGATCTCTCTCTGTCAAATAAATAAATAAAATCTTAAAAAAAAAAAAAAGTATGGCTTACTCATCTACCTGCCTCCTTTTCTTGTTATTTGTTTACCTCTACCTGCTATTGTATCTCTGCTCAGTCCTCAGGATACTTTCATCTTCAGTAGCAAAGTTTCTAGGGCATTTAAATCCTCCCATCTGTACACCAAATGGTTTAAAGCAAGGATAAGAAAGATTTCTTCTCACCCTTTGAACTGAAACAGTCTTAAGCTACAAAATGATGACTTCATCACAACAATAACTGTGACCAGAGTATTGACATAGCTCTGAATAATATACAAATTATTATTTGCATATTAACCCATCCCAGGAGATGAAGAAGAGATTGTTCACATCCAACACAGTAGTATAACATATTGTATCATGTTGGAGTTACGCTAAGTGCAACCACCAAGTGCACACTAGTGCTACAATATAGAAGAGGTATAATGTAATTTGAAAGGACAGAGGAGTACAAATAATTGTGCTTTGAAAACTTTACATTTTTCATATAAAAATGTTGAGGTCACAGTAAGGATGTCACCTGCTGGGTTAATCCTCTCAAATGGAAGCAAAGAAAGAAACTGCACATAAGAAGAAACATAATGATGGCCATTGTTGAAATTGTATTATTAGGATATTATGTGGAAATAAAATAATTAAAACCTTCACGCTCTATCCAGGCCTGTCTATAAAGGTAGCAGAAACATTGAAGACATTTAAAATGTTCACATTAAATATTTTGTTCTAGTCTAGCTTTGATGTGTTTCTTATTAAGTTCAGATGACATATTAAGGACCATGTACTGTATGTCTGTGAAATTCAGTGTGCATGTTAGGATGATTTGTAAGAAAGGGCATGAGAATATGCCTAATATGTTGCCAAATCTATCTCATTCAGCCATTCATCTTGTTGCCTGGATGAAATAGAGATAGATTGAAAGGTGATGAAAACTAATATATTTGAAGGAGTTGTAAAAATTTAAACAGAATAAATAGGGACAATATAACGGCATAATCATGAAATATAATTAGGTTCTAGTAGACTATTTCTGGATAGTAAGAACATTATAGACTAATATAAGCCTAATAGAACTTTTTATTTCATTCTTTTTAGTTCCTTTTCTTTATTGAGTTCACAATCAAATAGGCAACTAGTTTTTTCTTTTATTAACTAATGAATCCATTTGGCATTTTATACTGCTGTAATCTATCCCAAGATTAAGAAATAGAATGTTGCTTTAAGACAAGAAAATTTTAAATAGTAGGCAATCTGTAGAGGCAGTTTTAAAACCAAAGTAATAGGGGTAGTAGATGATGTTCATTTACTGTTGCATATGATGTAACAATACCTTGTCTTTTCTCAGGATATTTTTTAAGACTACTAACAGACCAAGAGCAAATGTTTAAACATAAAATTAAAAAGAAAAAAATCCTTAATTGTAGTTCAGTTGCAAAATCACAGTAAAAATGGAATTTGTTGTAATATTATAATTTTGATTTTTTCAATATTTTATTTGGAAAATTTTCAAATATAAAAGTAGAAAATTACTCTGAACACTCATATATTCATTACGTAGAGTCAACCATTAACAGTTCACTAGACTTGCTTTGTACGCATATCTATCCATTTATCTATCCCTATTTCCATCATTTTTTTTTTTTTTGAGGAATTTCAAAGTAAGTTATAGGTGTCCGTAAAGGCTACCCTGAAGATTTCAGCTTATATGTCATTGATTATTTTTTATACTATTTGTTTAAAATTATTTCTAGGGAAAATTTACACACAATAAAAATGCATAAATATTAAGTGTACCATTTCATATGTTTTAACAAATGAATACACCTATCCAAAGCAAACCCCTATCAAGGTATAGAATTATTATGTTATATTATTATGTTATATTATTATATATTATATTATATTATATTATATTATATTATATTATATTATTGAGCCAGAGCACTCATTCGTGCTCCTTCCGTAAAACCAGTGAACAGTAAAAGTACATGGGATGAAGTCCAGCTAGACACAGCCCTCCAGGTGTCCTCTCCCAGTGAAGGTACAGGGATGTGCTTCATTGTCCCAGCAAGGATGTTATACTAACACATGGGAAGTGTTACCAGTCAGGTAAGCTCACCCAAGCCTTAGTGTCCAAGAATTGTAAAAGGGATCAGTCATGAAGTCGTGAAGTAAGCATGAAAGCACAAAGCACCTGCATGACTAATTTCAGTTATTCAAACTCTAGGCCCCCAGAGCAAATACATATATTTATGATATATCACATTGGGAGAGTAAATAAATCATTTAATCAGTTTTTGTGCCACCTAGCTCATGGTGTCAGACAAACAAAAATGCTTATTTCTGGATGTCAGATTCTATTCTATTTCTCTATTTGTAGGTCTTTTTTTTTTTTAAGATTTTATTTATTTATTTGAAAGACAGAGATCACAAGTAGGCAGAGAGGCAGGCAGAGAGAGAGGGGGAAGCAGGTTCCCCACAGAGCAGAGAGCCCGATGTGGGGCTCGATCCTAGGACTCTGGGATCATGACCTGAGCTGAAGGCAGAGGCTTTAACCCACTGAGCCACCCAAGCACCCCTCTATTTGTCAGTCTTAATGCCAATACCACACTGTGTTGAGTCCTGAAGCTTTATAGTAAGCCTTGAAATGAATTATTTTTTTAACTTTTTTTAATTTAAATTCAATAGTTATATTGATATAGTCTATCATTAGTTTCAGATGTAGAGTTCAGAAATTCATCAGTTGCATATAATACCCAGTCCTCATTACATCATGTGTCCTCCTTAATGTCCATCACCCAGTTACCCTATCCACCCACCCTCACCCCCTCAAGTGACCTTCAGTTTGTTTCCTATACTTAAGCATCTCTTAGGGTTTATCTCCCTCTCTGGTTTTGTCTTGTTTTATTTTTGCCTCCCTTCTCCTATGATCCTCTATTTTGTTTCTTAAATTTCACATGTAAGTGTAATCATATGATAGTTGTCTTTTTCTGGCTGACTTATTTCGTTCAGCATAATACCTTCCAGTTCTAGTCCCCTTGAGGTAAATGCTAAGATTTCTTCCTTTTTGATGACCAAGTAATATTCTTCTCTCTCTCTCTCTCTCTCTCTGTGTGTGTGTGTGTGTGTGTGTGTGTGTGTGTGTACACCACATCTTTTTTATCCATTTATCTGTTGTGGGGCATCTGGGCTCTTTCCATAATTTTGCTATTATGGACCTCGCTTCTATAAGCATTGAGTGTGCCTATAAGTGTGCTTCTATAAGCAGGTGTGCCTCCAGATCACAACTTTTATATCCTTTGTGTAAATACCTAGTAGTGCTGGATTGTAGGGTAGTTCTATTTTTAACTTTTTGAGGAAGCTCCATACTTGCAAGCAATTATTGTATGTCAATCAACAATGCATTTCTTTTGCAAAATTGCTTTGAATGTTATAGAATTTTGCATTTCCATATAAATTTGAAAATCACTTCATAAATTTCTCCACAGTCTTTTTTAATGGTTTCCATTTCTCTGTTCTGATTTTGTAACTTTTCATTCATTCCAAACATACTTTTTTTTTATTATTCAACATAGTCTTTTTAAAATTTATATGCTAATTCCAACATCTGGGTTATCTTGGTGTCAATCTCCATTGATTATCTTTTCTCTGAAGAATGAGAACATACTAGTTTTTTTTTCCACATTGTGAAGTAGTTTAGGATGCACCCTAGAGATTGTAAGTGTTATGTTTGAGAGATTATGGATTCTGTAATGTCCTGAAGTACTTTTTCCTCCCATTTATTCTGCAATTTACTTAGCTGAAATCACACTGCAAAATCTGCCTTTGAATGGTGACTCAATTCTTGGTTGAGTTATTTCATCTTTAGGGGAAATGCTTGGAGTCTACTTCATAAAGACTTTGTTCTAGAAACCTGGACATAGTTCATAACCTCAATTAGGGTGTCTTCTCCTTTTCTTGTGTTTTCTTGTACAGTGTGTGCTCTCACTTACTATCAGTTGTGGCTGTTCCAAACTTTTTCCTCTGGTCTACCTTTCAAATCAGTAACACAATGCATTTTCTACTGAAGTTTTGGCTATGATTCATGCAACCATTTTGAACTTCCTTCAGTCTAATAGTTAGAGTAAATGAGAGACTTTATTTATTCATGTTATTCATTTTTCCTACTGTAGACTAACTTTCAGAATCTGTTCATTTGGGGTCTTTGAGTAGTCTTTTTTTTTTTTTTTCCCTTTCTTTTACATTTGTTCCAGAGTTTATATTTTCATCTGTAGTGGATCATTCAGAAAGGAGCTAGCTTGGACAATACCAGAAGTCAAATCTCTTTGGGAATTTAGGATTATAGGCAATGAATAATCTGTTTAGATGGCCACTTTTATGTATGCATGTACATATGTATGTATGTACATGCCTTTCTTTATGTAGATTATATACTCTCTAGATCAATCCACGTTGTTGCAAATGTTAAGATTTCATTCTTTTTGTGGATTAGTGATATTCCATTCTGTGTGTGTACCACTTCTCCTTTATCCATTCATTTATCAATGGACAATTGTGTTGCTTCCATAATTGGTTATTATATATAATGCTGCAATAAACATAAGGGAGCATGTATCTTTTTGAATGTATCTTTTTGAATTAGTGGTTTTGTATTCTTTGCATTTTTGTATTCTTTGAGTAAATATCCAGTAGTGGAATTATGGTAATTCTATTTTCAGCTTTTTGGGGAACCTCCATACTATCTTCTGGTGGCTATATCAGTTTGCATTTCCACCAATAATGGATAAGGGTTCCTTTTTCTCCACATTCTTGTCAACACTTGTTTCTTCTGCTTTTGATTTTAGCCATTCTGACATGTGTTAGGTGCTATCTCATTGTAGTTTTTATTTGCATTTTATTTGCATTTCCCTGATGGTTAGTGATGTTGAGGATCTTTTCATGTGTCTGTTGGATATCTGTATGTCTTCTTTGGAGAAATGTTGATTCACATCTTCTGCCCATTTTTTTAATTGGATTATCTGGTTTTTGGCATTGAGTTTTATGAATTCTTTATATATATGTATACAGATATATATATATATATATATATATATATATATATATCTTATATATATATAATTTAAATTCAATTAATTAACATTTTGTATATTATTAGCTTCAAGGCAGAGGTCAGTGATTCATCATTCTTATATAATACACAGAACTCATTATATCATGTACCTTCCTTAATGTCCACGCTGTTACCCCATCTACCCACCCCCGCCCCTCCAGCAGCCATCAGTTTGTTTCTTGTGATTAAGGGTCTCTTGTGATTTGTCTCCCTCTCTGATTTCTTCTTGTTTTACTTTTCCCACTCTTCTCCTACAATACTGTTTTGTTTCTTAAATTCTGCATATCAGTGAGATCATATGATAACTGTCTTCTCTGACTGACTTATTTCACTTAACATCATACCTTCTAGTTCTATCTACATCATTGCAAATGGCAAGATTTCATTTTTTATGGCTGAATAGTATTCCGTTGTGTGTTGGACATCTGGGGTCTTTCCATAGTTTGGATATTGTGGACATTGCTGCTATAAACACTGGGGTGCAGGTGCCCCTTAGTATCGTGATATTTGTGATCTTTACTAGGGTAAATCCCTAGTAGTGCAATTTCTTGTAGGATAGCATTATTTTCAACTTTTTGAGGAACTTCCACACTGTTTTACAGAGTCACTATACCAATTTGCATTCCTACCAACAATGTAGAAGGGTTCCCCATTCTCCACATCATCACAAACATCTGTCTTTCCTGACTTGTTAATTTTAGCCATTCTAACTGGTGTGAGGTGGTAGCTATCTCAGTATGGTTTTGATTTATATTTCCATGATGGTGAGTAATGTTGGCATTATTTCATGTACATGTACATATGTCTACTTTGGAGAAATGTCTGTTCATGTCTTCTGGCCATTTCTTAATTGGATTGTTTGTTCTTGGGTTGTTGAGTTTGATAAATTATTTACAGATTTTGGATACTAGCCCTTTATCTGATAAACATTTGCAAATATCTTCTCCAATTCTGTCAGTTTTCTTTTGGTTTTGTTGACTGTTTCCTTTGTTATGCTAAAGTTTTTATCTTGATTAAGTCTCAATAGTTCAGTTTTTCCTTTATTTCCCTTCCCTTGGAGAACTGTCTAGCAAGATGTTGCTGTGGCTGAGGTTGCAGAGGTTGTTGCTTATGTTCTCCTCTAGAATTCTGATGGATTCCTGTCTCACATTTAGGTCTTTCATCCATTTTGAGTCTATTTTTGTGTATGGTGTAAAAAATGTTCTAGTTTCATTCTTCTGCATGTGGCTGTCCAAGTTTCCCAGTACCATTTGTTGAGGAGACTGTCTTTTTTCCACTAAAAATTCTTTTCTGCTTTGTCAAGATTAGTTGACCATAGAATTGAGGGTCCATTTCTGGGTACTCTGTTGTGTACCATTTATATATGTGTCTGGTTTTGCACTAACACTTTACTATCTTGACAATTAAAACCTTGTAATACAGCTTGAAGACCGGAAGTGTGATGCCACAATTCTGGTTTTCTTTTTCAACATTCCTTTGGCTATCTGGGACCCTTTCTGGTTCCATAAAATTTTTACAGTTGTTTGTTACAGTTACAGTGGATAATGTTGACAGTATTTTGATAGGGATTTCAATGAATGTGTAGATTGCTTTAGGTAGCCTAGACATTTTAACAATACTTACTCTTCCAATCTATGAACATGGAATGTTTTTCCATTTTTTGTCTTCCTCAATTTCTTTCATACATTTTGTATAGGTTTTGGAAGACATGTCCATTACCTCTTTGGTTAGGTGTATTTGTAGGTATCTCATGCTTTTTGGTGCAGTTGTAAATTATATCAATTCCTTGCTTTCTCTTTCTTCTGTCCCATTGTTAGTGTATAGAAATGCAACTGACTTCTGTGCATTGATTTTATGTCCTGCCACTTTGCTGAATTCCTGTATGAGTTCTAGCAATTTTTGAGTGAAGTCTTTCGGTTATCCAACATAGAATATCAAGTCATCTGCAAAGAGTGAAAGTTTAACTTTTTCTTTGCTGATTTGGATGTCATTTATTTATTTATTTATTTGTCTGATTGCTGAGGCTAGTACTTCTAGTACTATGTTGAACAACAGTGGTGTTAGTGAACATCCTTGTCATATTCCTGACTTTAGGGGAAAAGCTCTCAGTTTTTCCCTTTGAGGATGATATTTGCTATAGGTTTTTCATAGATGGCTTTTATGATATTGAGGTATGTACTCTCTATTCCTACCCTGTGAAGAGTTTTAATCAAGAAAGAATGCTGTACCTTGTCAAATGTTGTTTTTTTTTTCTGCATATATTGAGAGGATCATATGGTTGTTGTCCTTTCTTTTATTAATGTAATGTCTCACATTGGTTGATTTGTGGATGTCGAACCACCCATGAAGCCCAAGAATAAATCCCAATTGGTCGTGGTAAATAATCCTTTTAATGTACTGTTGAGTCTTAATGTACTATTGGATCCTGTTTAATGTACTGTTCGCTAATATCTTGGTGAGAATTTTGGTATCCATGTTCATCAGGGATATTGGTCTAATTCTCCTTTTTGGTAGGGTATTTGTCTGATTTTGTGATTAATTTAATGCTGGTCTCATAGAAACAGTTTGGAAATTCTCCTTCCCTTTTTATTTTTTGAGAGCTTCAGAAGAATAGGTATTAATTCTTCTTTAAATGTTTGGCAGAATTCCCCTTGAAAGCCATCCAGCCCTGGACTCTTGTTCCTCGAGAGAGTTCTGATTACTGCTTCAATTTCCTTGCTGGTTATGTGCCTGTTCAGGTGTTTCATTTCTTCCTGGTTCAGTTTTGGTAGTTTATATGTCTCTAAGATTGCATCCATTTCCTCCAGATTGCCTAATTTTTTTCGTATAATTGTTTATATTTCTTCAGTGTTGGTTATGATCTCTTGTCTTTCATTCATGATTTTATTATTTTTATTTTGTTAAAGATTTTATTTATTTATTTGAGGCAGAGAGAGTGAGCAAGTGAGACAGAGTGAGAGGCAGGAGCAGAGGAGGAACAGATGGAGATGATGTAGCAGACTCCCCGCTGAGGAGGGAGCCTATTGTGAGTCTTGATTCGAGACTCTGGATCATGACCTGAGCCAAAGGTAGACACTTAACCTATTGAACCACCGAGGCACACCTCATTACTTTATTTATTTGGGTCCTTTCCCTTTTCTTTTAGAAAAGTCTGGCCAGTGGTTTATTGTTATTAATTCTTTCAAAGAATGAGTTCCTTATTTCTTTGATCTGTGCTACTGTTCTTTTGGTTTCTAGTTCATTGATTTCTGCTCTAATATTTATTAATATTAATAAATCTTTGTAAATAATCTATTAATTCTTTCCTCCTCATGGGTTTAGGCTTTATTTTCTGTTCTTTCTCCCGTTCCTTCAGGTGTAAGGTCCAGTTGTGTATTTGAGACGTTTCTTGTTTTTTGAGAAGGGCTTGTATTGCTATATACTCCCCTCTTAGGAGTGCCTTTGTATCATCCAAAAGGTCCTGAATAGTTGTGCTTTCATTTTCATCAGTTTCCATGAATTTTCTTAGTTCTTCTTTAATTTCCTGATTGACCTATTCATTCTTTATTAGGATGCTCTTTAGTCTCCATGTATTCAAGTTCTTTCCCAATTTCCTCTTGTGACTGTGTCCTTGTTTGGAAACATTGTGGTCTGAATACATGCAGAGAATGTCCCTAGTTTTTTGGTACCAGTTGAGACCTGATTTTTGACCCAGTATATGATCTATTCTGGAGAATGTTTCACGTACACTTGTGTTGATCTTCTGCTTAGATGATCTGTCCACTGCAATGAGTGGGATGCTAAAGTCCCCTACTATTGTATTTTATCCATGTGTTTCTTTAGTTTTGTTATTAATTGGTTTATATAATTGGCTGCTCCAATGTTAAATGCACAAATATTTACAATTCTTAGATCTTCTCATTGGAGAGATTCTTTAATTATGATATAGTGTCCTTCCTTATCTCTTATTGCAGTTTTGGTTTAAAATATAATTTGCTTGATGTAAGGATTGCCACCCCAGCTCTCTTTTGATGTCCATTAACATGATAAATAATTTCTAACTCCCTCACTTTCAATCTGGAGGTGTCTTTGGGTCTAAAAAGAGTCTCTTGAAGACATTATATCAATAGGTCTTTCTTTTTTATCCAATCTAATACCCTGTGTCTTTTGATTGGGACCTTTAGCCCACTTACATTCAGGGTAACTATGGAAAGATATGAATTTAGAGTCATTGCATTACCTGTAAATTCACTATTTCTGTATATTGTCTCTGTTCCTTTCTGGTCTATGTTACCTTTGGGCTCTCCACTTGAAGTTTCTCCTTTAATATTTCTTGCAGGGCTGGTTTAGTGATCACAAATTCTTTTAGTTTCTCTTCATTCTGGAAACTTTTTATCACTCCTATTTTGAATGATAGCCTTGCTGGATAAAGTATTCTTGGCTTCATATTTTTCTCATTTAGCCCCTGAATATATCCTGCCAGTCCTTTTTGGCCTGCCCGGTCTCTGTGGATAGGTCTAACAGTCTAATATTTCTAGCCTTATAGGTTGTGGACCTCTCATCCCAAGCTCTCAGAATTTTCTCTCTGTCTCTGAGATTTGCTAACTTCACTATTATATGTCCAGGTATTGACCTATTTTTACTGATTTTTGAGAGGGATTCTCTATGCCTCTGAACTTGAATGGCTGTTTCCTTCCTCAGATTAGGGACATTCTCAGCTATAATATGTTCCAATATACCTTCTTCCTGGATCTCTCTTCTTTTTTCCTCTTCTTCTGGAATCCCAATTATTCTAATATTATTCTGCTTTATGATATCATTTATCTCTCAGACTTGCCCCTCATGATCCAGTAATTGTTTATCTTTCTCTTCCTCAGCTTCTTTATTCCCCATCATTTTATCTTCTATGTCACTAATTCCCTCTTCTGCTTCATTTATCCTAGCAGTTAGAGCCTTCATTTTTTATTGTATCAAATCAATAGCCTTTTTTATTTCGACTTGATAAGGTTTTAGTTATTTTGTTTCTCTAAAAAGGATTTCTCTAGTGTCTTCTATGCTTTTTTCAAGTCTTTAAACTCTAGTTTTTCTGAACTCTAGTTCCAACATCTTACTTATATCCATTACTGATTAGGTCCCTGGCAGTCAATACTGTCTCTTATTCTTCTTTTCGAGGTTGAGTTTTTCTGTCTTGTCATTCTTGTTGAAAGTGGTTGCTTTTCTATTTGTAGAATTTCAATAATTCTTTTCTTAGTTCTCTAGTTGAGTTTGCAGGTGTTTAGAATGAATTGATAGCTATCTAGCTAAATTCCTGAGACCAGACTAAACCAAGTTCTCTTACTCCTCTTCCATTATGGACTGAAAGCAATTCTTTATATATTTTTGATATTAAATCTTTACCAGATATATCATTCGCAAATATCTTCTCCCAATCTGTAGGTTTTTTTGTTTTGTTTTGTTATTTCTTTTGCTATGCAGATGATTTTTTATTTTGATAAAATGATCCTAATAGTTTTGTTGTTGTTGTTGTTGTTCATTTGTTTTCATTGTTCCCTTGCCTCAGGAGACATATCTAGAAAATGTGCTATAGCTGATATCAAAGAAATTACTGCTTGTGCTTTTATCTAGGTTTTTTAATGGCTCCAGTTCTCACATTTCATGCTTTAATACAAAGTCATAAAAATTAAAATGTCCATCTCTCTCACAATATTGACTAAACCCCGAAACTGGAATATGATTAGACAATCATTGTATTGGAAAGTGGAAAGATGTGTGTGTTTTGCTTCCTTCCCCATATTGACTCATAGAAGTCTGATTTAATTGTTCCTTAAAGTACATGATTTTTTTCACAGTTTCTTTATCAGCAGTTATTACACCAAACCATAGGTACTTGTTACAGGTCTATATTCCTTAGTAAGTTGTAAGTCCTTTGAAAGGCATATTGTTAATTACCTTTGTATCTGCCATGTGTACAGGTTACCTTTGACACAATAGACCTGAATAAATACTTAGAGAATGTGTAAATGAATAAATATAGTAAATTTCTAATAAGGGTGTTTCTATGTTATTTTTGAAACAAAAATGGAATTATATTCTGGTTTAAAATATTATCTATAATGAAACATACATAATTAACATTCACTTCTAAACAATATAATGAATTTGTAAATACATAAAAGTATCAATCCCTTGGACAATTAAAAAGCCCTGGGTAAAACTGACCATACAATTATAAAAAGGAAATGAAATTTTTTTCTTTTTGTTTTAAGAAGATTTTAATGTCTTGCCTCCTCCCTCCCTAACAGAAAGATATATAGATGATAGATAGATAAATGGTATACATACATAGATGATGATAGATGATAGATAGTTAGATAAATAATATATGTATAGAAAAAAAAAGCAAATATGGGAAATTTTGAAAGCACATTTGCTTCTAACTTTTGATCCATGGCTCCACCTATTCTAACAGAACCACATTCTGATCTCATTCTTTCATTTTTACTGAGAAAATAAATTGATATAGTGGAGGCAGTCAATGAGCTGTTCAGGAAGACATATTATTAATTTTCTTAAATGAAACTGCTAAAGCTAATAAGATCAATCATTTTATATAAAATAACTTTATACTTTCTCTAAGTCATTAAAATTGTATCAAGAAAGAAAAATGGAACTGGATAAGTTAATAGAACAAATACTGTTTAGAGGAAAGCGACAGAAAATGAATTTTATCTGATTTATATGTGGAATATTGTCATAAACTGTGTTCTTTAGAAGAAGATGCTGAGGTAGTGCATGATGTGAAAAAATATTTTACAGATTCCAAATTCCGTGAAAAGAAGCAGGACAAATTACTGAAAAATAAATAAATAATAAAATCATTCAAAAGCAAAATGAAGAAAATAATTTAAATTTTGAATTATAATAAAAATAAAATTTGACTTATTTTATTAATTCCATGCTATGTTCTTTTTGAAAGCTTATAGTTTTGAAATTAAATATCAAAATGTTTTGTTGAAAACCCAACTTACCTTAGTATTAAATATTAACTGATTAATATAAATTAATTTATAATTAATATTCATTCCAAAGAAATGCTGTTTATGGCTTATACTAACCATTTACTAACATAACTTTAGACATTATAATTGCGAACATGTAATTTAGTTGAGAGAATTAATAAATTATAAATCTATTTAAGTAGGTATTAATACATGTATCAAAAAGTAAATAGTTTTACTTTATATATGAAAATGATAAGTGGAATTGAGTTCAACAGATATATATAGTTAGAATAGCAACAATAAAAATCCTCTGAAGAACACCGCAACATAATTAAATATTTTAGTGTTAAAAACAGGAGCTCAAACTTTTCAATTATGTTCACAGATAATTTACTTCCTACACTGTGTCAGTGTTTTTACTTTAGGACCCGAGGGCTGTTACTAATTCTTGTTAATACATAAAAAGTAGCACACAAGAGACACCTTTAAACTCATCTTTGCATAAGTTATACTTTAGTTGGCTTGATTCCTTACATTTTGTTTTTCTGTTACTGAAATCATGTCTTCCCTTGCTTCTGGGTTATTTCCAACTGTGTTCTGCAGCTGTTGGTTCAATTCATGATAAACAGTTGATTACACAGATCATAGAACAAGTTAATCAGTCTAGGACTTTGGTAATGAAAAATAAAGCTTCAGCAAGTTAATATATCAGTCTTAAGTAGAGAAGATATCTAAAACTAATTAAACACTGGTCCCAGTGACAGTGATTTAAGCTCTAGTCCTGAAACCTTTATATTCCTTAGTACCACAGCTTTCATAATGATAGTGTCAAGTTACAATTTTATCTTTTGAATCAGTATAATTGATCAGTATGAGACAACTACCTTATAAAAATGACCTTGAAATCAAAGTTTATAAAAAGTACAGTATCTTATATAAGAATCCACATTATGTGACCCAATACTTTCCTTTGTCCTAGGTTGCTAATTACTAATAATTTCCATGGGAAGATAAGTTTTTTTTAAGATTTATTTACTTATCTATTCATTTTTTATTTTTATTTTTTAAAAGACTTTATTTGTTCATCTGAAACAGAGAGATGCAGACAGAGAAAGAGAGAGAGAGAGCATGAGTGAGCAGGGGAAGAAGCAAAGGGAGAGGGAGAAGGAGACTTCCTGCTGAGCTGGGAGCTTGACATAGGGCTCAATCCCAGGACCTGGAAATCATGAGCTAGGCTGAAGGCAGCGGCTTAACCATCTGAGCCACTCAGGTGTCCCAGATTTATTTATTTGAGAGAGAGAGGGGAAGAGAGAGAGAACATATGAGCAGGGAAGGGGCAGAGGGAGACAGAGAATCTCAAGCAGACTCCCCACTAAACTGGAAGTGGGGCTCAATCCCAGGACCCAAATCCCCAGACCCTGAGATCATGACCGGAGCCAAAAGTAAGAGTCAGACACTTAACCGACTGAGGCACCAAGGCACCCAGGAGGATTAGTTCTAAGAACTATTAAACTCAGTTTTAGGGAATGTTTAGTACCAGTTTTCTCTGTCATTTTTATGAGAAAAAATAAACTTTTATAGAACCCCAGATTTAGGCTTCTGTAAAGCATATCTTCCAGAAGAACTATAGATGTTTAACTCTTCTTGCAGTAGAGACAAAGAAGAAAGAACATGGAAATTTGTGTTAACTAGATTTGTATCTGCTATAAACAGAATTATTTCTATGACAAATTATTTTGAGACACCTACATCTAACTTAAGTATTCTATAGGTACAAGAAATCCAAAGTTGCAAATTCAACTCAAAATATCTTTGAAGACAAGCCACATAATGTCTTCCAATGTAATGTTTATGCTCCCATTTGATGATTTTTATTCTTCTTCACATATTTTATATTTTTCTTATGTTATATGGAAGGCCAAATATTGTGTAGTGTCTAAGATACATGGAGATAGTGAATATCTAGGTACAAATTTTAAATACTGAAAAAGTGGAATCTGATAAATCTGCTTATGTGTCAGAATATTTAACTGGTTATTCAGCTGTGGTTAGAGACAAAAAAATATGTTAACATGGATGAAAGGTTACAAGCCTATTAGATTTGGTGTTATTTTCCTGTTAGAGATTACTAGCAATGATTGCCCATACCTCTATGTCTCTCTCCTTTAAGCTCAAAATCAATTGAGAAATCAAACATTGGGGCAAAGAGAAGTGTATCAAAGTGTTGGTATTAATGCCAACAAAGAATGGACTGGAAATTGTGGATTAGATATAGGTCATAGTCAAATATTCTTATAATCTCCATAAATAATTAAATAATTGAAACTTGGGCAATCCAACCCACAGAGATTTTACATCTAAAGTGAAGATACACTCATTATTATTATTCTTGTCTTCCATTACTTAGAATAGAGAGGAAAATGGACTTCCAGATTTATCTCTAGAAGGGACCAAAAAGTGGCACACAAGTCATATAGAAGTAACAGAGTAGATCCACCAGTTTTTCATATGCAAGGTACACAGAGAACAGAGAAAGAGCAAAAAAGGAGAGAATGAAGATAGGGAGAGATTTTCTAAATCTTAATCAGTCAACCCATTCTGTCCTGGATTAGAATGATTAAGACAATGTAAAAAATCATTCTTTATAACACAAGTGTTAGACCAGAAGACTAACCAAATTATACCAAAGAAAATAAAATTAGGTAAGGCCAAGTTTAGACTAAGGCCAGTAAACTTGACAGTCAAGAATTGTGTGAGTCATAGAAGGTGGGATTATGTAGAAAGTAACTATTCAACTTTAACTAGTGTTTGTGTAGGGTGGGAGTACAGCTTTCTTTGTAAACTCAGAAGATGCCCGTCAAGGTGTTCAGCACATTCTCTTACTCTAATCAACAAGGTCAAACATTATTGTCCCCTTGAAATAAAGGTTCTATAGCACCTTAGTGGTATGTTGAAAACAAGAGTATGTTTGGAGTTAGGAAGTTGTAGTAACAGTGAAACCAGAAATGAAAGAGTAGCTTTAAAAGATAGGAAGAAGAAATTTCTAAAACAAATGTAAAACTATACCAATCTTGTAAATTTGAAACAAAAATTTTTCATAATCACCTACAAAATCCTCCAGAAAATATTTTTAAAGTAACATTCCCTAATATTAATTATTTTTAATTTGCTTATATCTCAGGGAGCTATTCAGATCATTAAATTACCAAATTCCTCAGGACTTTAAGATTTCCAAGAATTGCACTTGTTGAACTAGAAATTTTAGAAATTTAAACTTTAGAACAGTGAAGATTAATTAAAAAAAAAAGGCAAGGAAGAGGTTTTCTCCTTGTAAATCATTTGGACATTAATGAATGAATAGTTATTAGTACAAGAACCTAGATCAATCATGTCACATCCAACAAGTGACTGCCAATCTGCCTTAAGGATGTCCCCAATATAGTTTGTTATCTTGAATGTTGATTCAGCGTTTATGTGTTGTCTTGATCCCAAATCAATTTTGTTAAAGCAGAATTGATTTTGGATTTGCCTTTATATAAAAGAAACATGAGATTAGTTTCAGTGAATAATCCTGCCTTTCCACATGTCATTCTGACCTGAAGGCAGATCTCTTATTAAAACCCTGCCAAATCTTAGAGCAATCAATATTTAATTTTTAAGGCTTTACTTTAACAAAAGTTGAAAATGAGATTTTATTGTTTTCTTTTCTTTTTTTAAAGATATGTTTGTTTGATTGATTTTTAAATTTATTTTTTGATTGATTGCTTATTCCTAATGGCATAGAATTAGCTGTGAATTTTTTTTAAGCAAAGATTTGATTTATTGAGGCTTTTCTTACTTTCAACCTCTAAATTTTCCATTTAAGATTATGCTTGAAAACATGCAGATTTACCTATTAGTTAAATATAATGAGCATTCAGTTCTACTGTACTTTGAATATTCAAGTAACACAATGTATACAGTTAAAATGGTAAACTGAAAAAATGCAACATATGTAACGAAGATTAAGAACTTTACCATGCATATAGATTTAATAAGTAGTTAAAAAAAAAGAATAAACACATTAATTGAACATGGAAAGAGGGGGCAAACAGAAAATTCACAAGAGAAATAATTGCTGCTAAAGTATGGAGCTCTTGATATGGGACAAAAACTGTACCAATCACTTTAATCTGAATTGTTTAATGTAATTCTCAAATAATCTATTATTAGTATTAGAAATAATACATGATACATTATTGATATTGTTGCCATCTCTGGAATCCATGAGTATAAATCATATGAATGCAAATAGGTAATATATTTTGCTTTTCATGAGGTAATTTAAAAAAGGACACAAATTTTTTTTCACACATCCAACTAACAAAACACAAAAGTAACCAAACCTCATTTAAAGGTAAATCCACATATGGGGAAAATATCCCTTCATAGTTATTGTTTCTGAAAATATGCAAACTTTCTGGACTCCATTTTGAATAAGTAGTAAAAGATGGGTAGAATGTGTACATATAACACTCATAAAATAGTTGTCAAAGCAAGGGACTTTATTTGCAGGCAAAAATATAGTACCTATGAAAATGTTAAAACTGAGATATTTACATATTTTTAACATGAAAAGCATGAGACTTGAGATATCCTCTACTTAGCAGAACCTTCTCTGAGCATACCAGGGAGTTTATGCTGCTGTCCTTCTCTGTACAGAGAATATTTTATTGATTAAAATATCATGATCTACAGAGAAGAGTCAATTACCCATAAAATGAAAGTTTGAAGAATATTGCTGCCAATTTTATAAAGAAATAATTAGACCATGTAATAGACTCCTAAAATATAGAGACCAAAAATAATCATTAGACCACTCTCAGAAAAAAAGCATTTTTTCAGAAAAATAACTGTGAGATAATTTTAAAGACATCTATGGTTAAGGAAATGATTCAAGCAAATTACTATGTGCCATGATCAATTATTTTGCTTATATTGTTTGGTGATCAGAAAATAAACATGAAGAATTATTACAAATATCTTTTCACTAAACTTATAGATGTATGATATCACTATTTTTTAAAAGAATTTAAGTTTTAAAAAATAATTTGAGTAGAAATATTATATAAGTATACTAGAATGTGAAAACAATCATTGGTAACTAAAATAAACATCTAAAATATAATTTAAGTTATGCTTAATGCTGCCTTTCACTGTGCGAAGTATTTTGGATTGGATGATTTGTTGTAGTTACCATTTCACCCAATAATGGTGATATGCTCCTGTCAGTCTGGAGTAAATTAGATGGGAGGGTTGATGTATGCAACCTGGCATGAGGAGTACACAATAAACCTTTGTAAGATTATACAACCTATCATCATAGTTCATTTACAAGTGTGTTTAAAAACACGTTCCTATGTAAACTAGCTATTGGATAGCACACTGTAAAACTGTTTTATTTTTGTGTTGCACCAACCCATTCCAGGAGAACAACTGGTGTTTATTGGCCAATAGAAAACATTAATTATTCATTTTTAGAAATTGTAATAAATTATCCTAGAAAAGATTGAGGTCAGGTATGTTATATATAACAATAATAACTTGTATCTGTGGGACATTATACAGTTTCCACATTTTACCTTCACACTCTTTGATTAGACTCTTACAATTCTGTAGACAGAATATGTTTGACTCATCTTCCTTTGCAAAAAAGGAAATTGAGATGGAATTTAAATGATTTTGTCAAAATCAACCTTGAACTGGATTTTAGTTTAGGTCTTTTGTCTAATTCATTGCTTTTGTCTTTACAACACATGATCTCTCATTGTTCACTCACAGTTAAATAGAGGAAGTTTTCAAAATTTCTAACACCTAAGTTATAGTCTTTAAATTTGTGATTGATGGTTTCATCATGCAGGCAATAATTTCCCATTAGAACATGGATGGATAACAACTGCAATTAAGATTCTTTTTCTGGTCTCTTGAGATTCCCTAGGTGTCTCATTTCATTAGTGTATTTACAGCTACCTAAAATACTTACAACAATGGAATTTTGAGAGTTATACATCCCTAGGATTGACATACAATATGTTTTCAAAGTTTGACATTTTAACATAATTTCTTGATGATAGTGCCATTATATTTAAGAATAAAATAATGAATGGCACAACTATTGTTATCAAGATGAATTATTGTTCCAAAAGCCCTTTCCTTTATTTATCCTTTGCCCATCTTTAGGAAAACTTGAACTATAATCACAGGGTCAGCCCTGTCATGGTTCCAGGACTAACTAGATCACCTGCAGAAGAGATTTAGCAATGTCCAATATTCTGGAACTTGATTTTAAAATATTATTTTTAGCATCATAATGCCCTGCTTATAATTTGCCTTGAATTGTATGACTTAGGTGTGATTATGTGGTTTTCACTGCATTTTCCTGTCCTGGACCTAGAAGTTGTTTCTGTTAATTTTTTTCCTTTGTAACCTATCTAATTTTTCAGAATTCTCTTGATTATTTAAGTTACCTTTCTAGAAGGTTATATAAAGTTCTGGGAGAGAATCTCTCTCCAGAGTAAACAGATGAAGATAGATACAGATATAGATGATATACATAGATGAATAAAACTGACATGTGCTTGTGTGAAGTATGTGTAATGAAACCATTTAAATGATATGATAATGGAATAAGGCTCCATTTCAATGATGAGAGCAGTAAATTGTTTATTGTCTAACTTACTGCCTCACATGGCAGGTGTTGTTCTACATACTTCACACAGAGTAGACATTTTAGTATCCCCAATAACCTGACAAAGATAAGTGTTATGACTCTGAATTTTCAGAAAGGAAATGGAGGTTAAGTAAACCAGAAATGTTACATTTCTAATAAGTTGCAGAGCTGTGATTTGGAGCCAAGTAGTCTGACTCAGAGTCAATGAATGTCTTTATTCCTATTCTGTATAAATTCTAATCTGAGGGGCCCCTGAGTGGCTCAGTTATGTGTCTGCCTTAGCCTCAGGTCATGATCCCAGGGTGCTGGGATCAAGCTCTGCCTTGGGCTCCCTGCTCAGCGGGGAGTCTGCTTCTCCCTCTCCACTTCCCCTGCCTGTGTTCCCTCCTTGTTATCTCTCTCTCCCTCTCTCAAATAAATAAATAAGATCTACAAAAATATTAAAAAATAAAAATAAAGAAATTCTAACCTGAAAGCAACTATTTCTTTTCTCTGTAAAGTGTATCCTATCAATAAGGATCAAAATTAGTTGTTGCTAGTTGTGCCTACCATGTGGTAAGTCACCTTTCCTTTCCTTCAATTAGGAGATTATTCATTCACTCATTTATTTATTAATGTATATCTTTCCTGAACTTAAATCTTCAAGTAATCAGAACTACCTCCTTTAAAAAAAAAAAAAAAGGTATGTTCACATTTATTACATGACATTTCTTTTGAAATTGTCACACTCCTTTTATCAACACAACTTAAATTAAACCTAACAAAACTATGTGATAGACAAATTAGAAACTAATCTCTGCATTCATCCTGATTCAGATTTAAGTATAAACTATAACTTTCCCCCCTTTATTGCTGTGTAAACAACATTATTTTACAAATTTATGGGTACGTTCTATCCTATTATACATGGGATAACTTTTTAAACATCTTTTTTTTTTTCTGGCTTCTATTACGACGATCTTGAATAATGATTATGAACATTGAAGAAATCTACACCATGCATATAGAAGTCATGTTCTCTTCATAGCATATCATTGCAATCTATAATTATTCATTATGACACCTTCATTATCCAAAATGATTTCAGTGAAAAGTGTTGTGCTATGGATACTTGACATCCCCAGTTGATTCTGAAGGTCAATCTCCTTTGTTTTTCATAGAACACTTTACAACAAGTATTAGAAAGTTTACTAAACATAATTTTATCTTTCTGTGATAACTCAGAATCTGTAACAGTAGTGTCTGATATTACCCATGATATCATGTTGTGATGTCTTCAGATACACTGAACTGCTGTCCCTGGGCTCAGCTTTTCATTTCATTCAAAGCCTCAGGTCATTTGTGTACCTTTAACACAGTTTATCCTTGGGCCTCATTGAGATCTCTAGTGTTTCTTTATCCTGGTCAGCACTGTGGTTTAGTGCCCTGTTCAAGAACCTTAATTGTTCTAGTCAGCATGCTTCTCTTTTTCTTCTCTATTGTATACTTTTTTTTTTTACTAATTTCCAAGTCCTTCTGTACTAAATGTGAATCTGATGGACAAATTTTGAGTCTGCGTGTTTAACTTAACACTTAATAAAGCTAGAATGATGAGCAGGTTGTGAAGACATTTCAGAGCTATGAGCTACATAAAATTACCAAGTAGTGATTTAACTGCTTTTCCCTTCTGCCTCCTTGCTCCCTTTGCACTTTGCTACAAATAACACCTAACCCAGCAGGACAATCCCTTGATTTGGAAACATTCTTGTCCATGACTCCAAACCACTAGTTTTGGTCTATAAGTATGGAGACAACATAGTGTGGTGGTTAGACCCATAAACTCTGGAACAAAGTTCCTTGAGTTTGAAGCTCAATTTTCCCACTTATTGTGTGACTTCGGAAGAATATTCTTGTCTCAGTTTCCCAGGTCTATAAACTGGGGGGTGATGATTAGGATAATGTTAACTCACTTATAGCGTGACTGGGTTTAAAATAGTTTAACCATGATAAGGAATTTTAAGAATCATTAGCACAATTAAGGACTGTGAGTACTGGGGATTATTGATAACTCATACTCATTCCACAGTCTCCTTTGCTGCATATTCTCTGTCCTTCATTTAAATGTTTATTAATATTGGGAAGTCTGGGTGGCTCAGTGGGTTAAAGCCTCTGCCATCGGCTCAGGTCATGATCCCAGTGTCCTGGGATCGAGCCCCACATCGGGCTCTCTGCTCAGTGAGGAGCCTGCTTCCTCCTCTCTCTCTCTCTCTGCCTGCCTCTCTGCCTACTTCTGATCTCTTGTCAAATAAATAAATAAATAAATAAAATATTTAAATGTTTATAGTATTTTAGAGTTACATTGGTGGACTCTTTTTCTTGATTTGTACATTCTTCCCTAGAAGACTTCATTAAGTATGATGAGTTTAAATGATATCTATGTACTTATGACTCTCACTGTTATTTTTAATGCTTGGTAGCACAGTTTATAGCAATTATTATCTTTTGTCTGTTCAAGGATTTTTTCCTTTCCAACCCCATTTTTCTCCCTGACAATAAGTAATCATACAATTTGTTTAGTACACATTGTTATATTTTATAAAATGTTCATATATGTGTATTTCTAAATAAGTTACATTATGCTATACATCTCATTGTTTCTAAATTTTCCCATTTTTTTCCTACTGAATTCTATGCTTAAGAGCTATGCTTATTGATCTGTGTACATCTAGTTTGTTACTTCACCTTGCTCCAATGTGTGTATCTACCATTTGCATCTAACCACACTCTTATTTTTTTCTCCCCATGATGAACATTCATATCACCTCTAATTCACTGAACCTCTAAGTACATATGCAGTCAACATGCATGTATATATCTCTACAGATCACTGAAATAATTTATTTGGAATATGTAGGAGAAAAATTTCTGAGACATCATTTTGCAAATATGACTATATCATTTACATTCCCAAGATCAATATATGTTGTGAACAGCATCTGGCAATATCCAACTTTTTAACTTTTGCCAGTCTAATAGCTAAAAAGTGATATTTAGTCTTAATTTACATTTTCTGGTTGTTAAAGAGCTTGAGAATTTCTACATATGCATCTGTGTCTTCTTTTAAGACATAATAGAAGTGTTAAAATATAAAACTATCTATTAAGGAAAAAGAGAGTGCTCCAGCTTAATAGATGATTTGAACAACAATACTAAACATTTAATAATACCATATGTGTGTAAATGCAATATTAGGGGGTGTTGGGTGGCTCAGTCAGCCTTGGGCTCAGATCATGATCTCAGGGTCCTAGGATTCAGCCCTATGTCAGACTCTCTGCTCAGCAGGGAGTCTGCTTCTCCCTCTCCCTCTCACTTCTCTCTCTCTCTTTCTCAAATAAATAAATAATAAGTCTATTAAAGATGTGTAATATTCATTGTAAGAACTCTGCAAACTATCATTCTAAAAAAACAGAACAAAACAAAACAACAACCACAATAAAGAACTCTTAAGAAGATCTGTTGCCATAGGTCTCAGTTTGGTTGAAAAATGTGACTATTTCAATGAAAACTGATGCACGTCTAGATATTCTCTGAAAATTACTTTTTATTACTCTTCTTCTTCCTCTATGGCTCAATAGTGCAGATAAAGAAGTATATATTGTATCCAACTTAACAAGCTGGGTAACATTTCTGACTTCTACTGTAAAACATAATTCATTTCCCAGTAACTTTCTCATTCTTTTTTTTTTTTTTATTTTTACTTTTTTTTTTTTGACAGACAGATCACAAGTAGGCAGAGAGCAGGCAGAGAGAGACAGGAGGAGGAGGCAGGCTCCCTGCTGAGTAGAGAGCCTGATGCGGAACTCGATCCCAGGACCCTGAGATCATGACCTGAGCCTAAGGCAGAGGCTTTAACCACTGAGCCACCCAGGCACCCCTCTCATTCTTATTAATTACAAAATGAGAAGAAAACCTTAAACACTGTTCATCTTCCCATCAAAATATTTCACGATTTATTAGAAAAAGGAAAATAATAAAAGAAACTGTGATCTGAAGAAAACTAAGTGCTTGAGGTATTCACTGAAATGCAAGTAAAGTAGGTAGATAAAAGATAATATTGGTCCCATTAATTCCTTCTCTCTCTTTCTCTCTCTCTTTTTTTTTTTCACTTACCACCAGTTCTGCACTGATTCTTGTTTTCTTTTTTTCTTCCAATTTTATTTTCCAGCTCTAAAATATTTCCCATTCTGTGCCATGAGGTTTAGCAATAAGAGACACATATGAAGTAAAATTAGCTTCAATTCAGTTTCAAGTGTACAAACAAAGCAATTTTTCCTAAATGTATTATCTTTATAAATTTATAGGATATTCAGTACTGTTTCAACTCAAAGGACAATGAAAAAAAAAATTTTCTCTATCAGTTTTAACTCCCTAGGTTATTTCATTAAAGCCTCATGACTTTATATATCACTCTTATGCTGAATAATCCCAAATTTTTGTGGCAGTCCTGATGGGTTCCCAGACCTTCACATTCAACCATCCAGCTGCCAAGTCCACATGCTTCCTTCATACATAACTGCCTTCTCAAACATAAGACATAAAACATAATCTTGGTTTCCTTCCTGCAACTCTGAACATTCTCCAGTCTTTAGCATTTTAGGAATTGACATTATCATCACTAATTTGCTCAGGTAAAAAATTCTAAGAATCATCTTGGATTTTCCTCATCCCTTCAAGCACTTCATCCTGTCTTTAGGAAACTCTGTCCTCCAGTGGTATATAGAGAGGAGTGAATCATGCCAAGACCCCAGGAAGAGTAAGTGCATAGTTAAGGCTTTTTTTTTGTTTTTGTTTTTGTTTTTTGGTTATGTTCTGTTTACATAATGTAGCATAGTAAGTGTCAAACGGTGTTCAAACAATAAATAATTGTTGCATGAACGGATTAGTTGATCAAACAAAATGTGAAAATATTTCTTAGCTTATTTAAAACTATGCCTTTGAAGATTGGTTTGTTCTCATGTGAAAAATATACAAAATATTTTAAAAGTTAATTTAGTGATTAGTTTAGTTCTGGTTTAGACTAAATGAATACTCTCTAGTATACTACCTAACTATATTTAGGCTTCTTCATGACGATGACTGTGTCGCTCATTCTACTCTACACTTGAGAGAGTATCTGCCATTAGCATGTTACATGTTCAGTAGATGCTTACTGAATAAATTAATGGGCCAATGAATTACACTAGGTTTATTTAAAGGCTTTGTTCACAATTACACTTTCATTTAAACTATGTTTTTATTTAGTCAAGTAATTATAATAAATAGAATCATGGAATTATAGAACACAAAAGAATTTTAGGACTATGTAATTCAACATCCTTACTTTAGGGATAAGAAAACAGTGTTTCATAGAATTTGTTTCATTCTTAAGTCTTCATATTTACTTATTATCAGACCAGAAGAGAAGTGAGGCTTCCTAATTTCTGGACAAAAGTTGTTGCCAATATTTTGCCAATTTTTTTTTTTTTTTTTTTTTTTTTTTTTTACAGAGCTAAAAACAAAGATGTATGAATATTCAGGAATCTCTTCTGAATATTTGAAAATAGAGATCAGTGGTAACATAAACTGCAGTGGGGGTGATTTGTTTGAAGCAGCTAAGAGATGCTAATTGTCTGAAATTATTATTGCCTGTATTCATTATATTGAAAATGAATGCAGAAGATAAAAATGGATATAAAATTGAGCATCTGGGAGGATAGTAATGGATGTTAGGCAGCTGAAAATAAATGAGTGCTTCAATGACCAAACTGATTCATTTTCATAGTGTGTACTAAAAATTAAAATGTTAACAATTAAAAAGTGTGGTCATAACCAGTATATAAGAAGAATTTAAATGGCTAAATGTGGGAATCAGTTGGAATGTAGGAAGTGTAGGATATATAATTTTGAATTTGTCATTGTTCTTCATGCCCCAGCTCCGGGAATGGGGAACAGAAAGAAGTGCTAATAGGGCACCATAATGCACTCAAAATGGTTGTCTTCTTGTTAGCCTTCTTCTTAGAAGTGAATTCTTCCACAACAGCTTCTAATTTTCCCTTCTCAAAACAATGGTTCCAGCATGTGTAATACCACCTCTAGTGTTGAGGAAAAACAAAATAATTTCCTGGAATGCAATCATTCAGACAGACATAAACCTATGACTGTCAAAATAGGGAAGTCTAATCAATGTTAAATGGGACTATTGGCCAACCATGGTGGTCCTGAATTTCAAACTAGAAATCTAAGATGTAATAAATACTTAATTGCTAGTAGGGTAATAATTAGAGATATAGTGACATCTTTTCTCATTTGCATTTTTTCTGAAGGTTACATTTTTCCTAGTCAAAGCAAGATACATGGCTAAGTTTGAAATGATAGGGAATTTAGAGCATCACCATAGAAGTAAAAAATGAAAATACAGGGGCGCCTGAGTGGCTCAGTGGGTTAAGCCTCTGCCTTCAGTTCAGGTCATGATCTCAGGGTCCTGGGATCAAGCCCCACATCAGGCTCTCTGCTCAGCAGGCAGCCTGCTTCCCCCCACCCCCGCCTGCCTCTCTGCCTACTTGTGATCTCTCTTTCTGTGTCAAACAAATAAATAAAACCTTTTAAAAAAATGAAAAATATATTAATAACATTCAGGTTCTGACATTCATATAAAATTTTGCTGTAAGGCAATATGGTTGAAAGACTGTGTAGAGAACAAGAGAAAGCAAGGTGTTTCTAGGTTGTTTTAAACATTAGAAATCAGGGCAAGAGAACTCAAATAGCATCTGTGATAGATATAGATGATAGATGATAGACAGATGATAGATGATAGATAGATAGATAGATAGATAGGTAGATGATAGGTAGATAGATAATACACTTTTAGCACATGAAGGTGTTTGAAAGTTGAAACATTAAGCCTGTCTCCTCTGTTCTTCATGCATTGTGGGGAAAGGAGTTGAGGACAAAGGCATAGGACTTTTTTTTTTCCTTCAGCTGTATGAGAGGAAATGTGTTAGGTATGTTAAGTACAACCCAGAAATAAAGAGTTCTTGTTCATATTTGCATGCAAATTCTACAGTGAGATTACCTCACAAACTGCTCCTACCCCAGCATGGGGCAGTGGCCATGCCAAAGTCAACAAAGAGATAAAGCATGTTTGGGCAGAAAGAGAGCTAAAAATTTCAGTTTCCAGTGCTTAAGTGGGACTTGGAGGCACGGTACTAAGTTTAGTTAACAGGCTTGCCTTGGAGTCCATGGAGCAAGGCATGTAGTAAATCTGTAGCAGAGGCTTGGAAAACCAGCTAAACCAAGAGTTCATGCAGTGTATAGCAAATTCTGAAATGGCCTAAAATGCTAACAAGCATTTTATCAAGACCCATCTTAATGCAAATTGGACAATAATATCCACAATACCTAACAGTTGGGGGCGATTCTCCGTGGTGTTTCTACATGTCTTAGAATAGGCTTTGTACTGGATTGTTTTGTTATGGATGTTTGTGCAGCAAACAATAGTTTGTGGAGTTTTGGAGGCTGGAGGTAGTGTCTCCATTTTGTGGCAGACAGTAAATTTGTTTACTAACCAATATTAATAAAGATAAAGAATGCCTCCCTGCCTCCTTTGTTCGTAATGCAGAGTTATAAAAATATCTCTCTTTGGACAAGAGGAAGACAAGGTTGCTGGCAATCTTCCTACAAGATTGGAGGTTTTCTGATCTCAGAGAACCTCAGCTATGAAACACAGTCCCATGTGCACAGGTGTGACTGAGACCCCTCTGTATCACCCCCGTGTGACTTGAGGAAGGAAAAGAACAGATACAGACATGAAACTCAAGCTGCTTATTGTGCTTTGAGTAATGCATGTCTAAATCCATTTGAGTGCATTGTTTCTTTCCTGACTGAAGCTATGGAAGAGTTGACTTAACGGCTTCCTGTGTCTTAGGGATTATTTAACTGTTTGACACTAACCAAGCCAGAAGACCAAACCTAGAAATGTAGAAGCTGCAAAATTTATCTACAAATGTTAATACAACTAGTATCTATCATGCAGATATGAAATATTATCATAGAGACAAAGCAGTTAGCAGAAGTTTTACAGATCTGAGGACCCCCTTTTCTGCTACCTTGAGCTTTGCTACTGTCACGTCCTCCTCTAATCATGCTGTTACTGTGTAGTTTGGTAAAACATTATTGAGAAGGGCATGAATTGTAATATCTGAAAGACCTGGATTCAGAAGTCAGTTCTGGACTCCAACTATTATTGGCAAATTGCTTGATCTCTTGGACACTCACTGTTTTCATGTGTAAAATAGGGTTAAATAATGCATTTTTTCACAGCATTATCATGAAGATAATTTATTTTAAAAGATTTTATTTATTTATTTGAGGGAGAAAGGCGGGGAGAGAGAGAATGAGCTGGGAGAGGGAGTGGGAGAAGACGAATGAGCAGGGAGCCCATCCTAGGGCTCAATTCCATGACCCTGAGCTCATGATCTGAAGGTAACCAGTTAACCAACTGAGCCATCCAGGTGCCCCGTGAAGAGCAATTTTTTTTTTCTTAAAGTTGAGGTGCTTCACTAGTAGCCTCAGAGATGTTCTTTAAAATAAGTTTGAATTTTTAAAAAAGTGATTTGCTTTTTTAAATAAATTTTTAACATATTAACTTAGCTGCCATTCTACTATATATGCTAAATTAAACAGAGAGTTTTCAATATTATATCACTTGTCTTCACTGTAATTCTATGAGGTAGGTGTTCTTAACTCCTATTTCACAGATAAGAAAATTGAATCTTTAAACATTAACTAACTTGTCAAACATTATCCAGTTAATAACCCTTGAAGTTGAGTTTGAACACAGGTCTCTATGTTGCAAAATCTATGCTTTCTCCATAACAGTTTTACTAAACTACAGTATTGTAAAAAATGGCGGGGGGACGCCTGAGTGGCTCCTGGGTAGTTCAGTGGGTTAAGCTTCTGCCTTAGGCTCAGGTCATGATCCCAGGGTCCGGAGATCCAACCCCACATCAGGCTCTCTGCTCAGCAGGGAGACTGCTTCCCTTCCTCTCTCTCTGCTTGCCTCTCAGCCTAGTTGAGATCTCTGTTTGTCAAATAAATAAATAAAATCTTTTCAAAAAATGTGGGAAATTGAAAAAAGAAAAATCACCCAAAATCTTACCAGATGATTACAGTAATCACTATTCTTTTAACAACTATTTGCATCATTTAATTATTATAAATACTTTTTTGATTTTTTTTTTTTAGTCATTAAAATATCTATCTAGTTAGAAATGTTTTGGACCACATCATTTTTATTGATATGGAACTCTTATTTAACATTATATTTAACTTCAAAATGTTCATTTTTTTTCAACTATGGAAGACATGATTTTCTGGAATTTATTTAGGAAAATTTAACTTTAATTTGCTAATTAAAATAAAAAAATGAAATCAGAAATTTATCCACAATGAATACTTCACCTGTTCTTTAGTGATTTAAAAAAGAAGCAACGTCAGTTTAGAGTAAATGGGAATGAAGAAAGAAATAATATACTCTCTGACATTAAAAAAAATCCTCTTATTCTAAGAAGATAAAATGAGTTAGTTCTTAGTAATAATTTTAAAAGACAGCTCATTTTAAAGGAGGGAAGAGAATAAAACCTACCTTTCTGGAGAATTTTAAAAATCAATAACCAAAATTATGGTGTTCTTCTCTCAAAGTACAAACCAATCCCCATTAAACATGAGAACAAAAAAAAAATGAGAACAAATATTTTGAAAAGAATTATTTCATATATTCAATAGAACCCTCGAAAGGCAAGGTATATTGCTATATATTAATTTATTGAAACTCTTGTTATGGCAAATGTTATGTGAAATTATTCTCAGCCTGTTCACATTTAAAGGTAACTAAACTTCACAGCCTGAAGATTTGAAGCAAAGAACAAGCTATCTCAGGAGAATAATAAAACTAGAGAGGCCAATTTGTGAAGGGCATTGGTTTCTACAGACCATTGTAAAATAGACTGCAATAGAAAAATTATTCAACATTGTTTTTGTATTTCATTGATCTTTCCAGGGATTTAGAAAAAAACACAATTTTGGAAATTCACATTTAAGATACTCCTTATCCTTATAATTATTTATTTTTAATATAGATATCCATTTTTGCTTTACAGCTGATTAAACATTAATATGTTCCATCATTTTTAATTGCTTACAACTGTCTTTTGTAAGAGCTTTCAATATCACATCACTTAAACATGAATGCAGGTGATCAGTCTCAGAAAATACACTGATGTAAATTTCATTTCAATCAGAGATTATAGATTGAAAATTGTAATAAATGGAAACTCCCACTTAATTATTTATTTATTAATTATTAATATCTTAATAATTTCATTGTATGAAATTTTTACCATAAGGTATTTTTCAAAAGTAATTTATTCAGGAGATATTTAATGGGATTCTATATGCCAGGCATTTTTATAGGCATTTTAGCATTTTAGCATTAAGACTGATAAAATGTCTCCCAACAATGTACAAATAAGGAGGCAATTATATAACAAATCAGGAAATGAGAAGTCCTACAGAGAAAAATAAGGCCAAGAAGGAGTACAATGTTATTATGATCCTATATAACCTGACCAAGAATGTCCAGATGGTAAAATAACATGTGGACAGGAACAAAAAAGAAGTATATGAAAAATCACATAGAACTCTGGAAAAAGAGTATTTCAGGCAAAGAAGCTCTAACACCAGAGGCCAAAGTAGCTTGAGAAGAAAAAGTAAGAAAGAAAGTTAAGATGAAAACAGAGAGGGAGTAGGGGAAGGTGATGGTGTTTGCATATGTAAATATCATAGTCCATAGGAGGATTTGGATTTCAGTTTGAGTGAAGTGGATTTTTAGCAGAGGAATGATATGTGGAGATTTATCTTTTAAAATGAGCACCTTAACTCTTTTGTGGTGTAGCCTATAAAAAAAAGGACTAGTTCTGGGAAACTAAACAGGATGTCATTGTAGCAATCCTATTGAGATACAGAGCTTTCTTGAACCAACATGATATGGGCTTATAAACTGAACTCAGTAAGACTGCTGGTTGATTTCCTGTGGGGCATTGTAAGCAGAGACAACAATTTAAGGGATTTGTGATAAAGATGGGAATATAAATGGAGGATGGTGGAGGCTAAGGAAGTTTTTCTTTTCATTTCTTCTTTAAAATGAGAGGTGTCAGACATTATTTGTATGGTCTTGGGGAATGATCCAGTAGACAAGAGGAAAAAAAATGATGATTCAGAGAAAATGGAGACACTTAATGTAATATCCTTGTGGAGGGAAGATGGGTTAAAACCCAGAGCAAGAGTGCATTGCTGACCTTATACAGGCTCAAAGACAGTTCATCCATTGTACTAACAGAGAAGCCTATGGTTCAGAGGCAGATGGTAGTTTTAGTATGAGTTTATGGGTAATTATTTTTCCAATAGTTCTTATTTTCCAGAAGAAAAAAGAAGCAATGTCATTAACTGAGAGTAAACGATAGATGCTGTGTCAGAAGTATGACAAAAGGAAAAGCATGAAATAGGCATGCAGAAAGAAGAAAATTTAACAATTAGGAGATAGGATCAACTGGTAAGTAGCACTAACATTTTACCGAAAATTATTGATTATGAAAATGAAATGAGTTCGCATTATTAAGTTTTTCTCCAGTCACATTTAGCTTTAAAGTTCAAAAGAAAATCACATAAAGAGATGGTTTGGATCATCCAGATATTTTTCTGATAGGTAAAAGGAAGGAAAGAGGAAATAGGAATAAAATTCTCTGAAAGGAGATAACTATACTAATGAGCCATGGAATCCAAACAAAGTAAACATGAAGGTGAACACGAGGGAGTGAAGGACATTAAGACATGGAAGGTAATGGATGGAACGTTCCAGCAGAGTCAAAGAAGATTTGGAGTTGAAGTCCAAGGAGAAGGTATAAATATTACAGAGGTGTTTCAAGAATAAAATGCTTGCAAATAAGATTATAGAGGGAGCAGTCACTTGTAATGACAAGATTATAATATAGGTGCAAATTGAAATAATTTATAATTATCACAGGAGTAGTGTTGGAGAGAGTGAGGGTAAACCAGGTTTTAAAATAGTCAAAGACAGAGACCAAGTGTCTTGGGGACCTGTGGTCATCTCTATAATGGACAATAGTGGATAATACGATCTTATGGCCTATGCGTCAAGGCTGGCATTTTTATGCACGAGAGATGGTGCAATATCTAGAAGCAATACTGATTCATATTGAAGATGATCACATCATTTCCAGGCCTAGTGACAGAGATAGTGTGCGATGAGTTATATTTTAAAGGACCAAAGAGGTCTCCAAGAGAAATGTTTCCAAGAGAAAAGCAGATTTCAGTTAGATCAAAAAGAAGAAGTGAGGGAATGTTTGGTAAGGAAATTAGAGATATAGGGACTTTTATTTACGTCATGTCTTGAGTTCCACAGAACAGAGAAGAAGATTTTGTGGATTTAAGCATGAGTGGGGGGATCCAGTTAGATGGGGCATATCAGAGCTGAGAGCACAGCTGGTGACGATTGAGCAATTAGATGGTTTAAGTTGTCTTGAGAAGACTGGTGGAAAGAAGACTATAGGGTATGATGAAATTCATCCTGAAAGTCTCTGGGGAAAATTGTAATATTGAGCCTTGGAGTATTGAGGAGAAGGAATCAGTGGGAAGTTTTTCAGTGGCCAGAAACACCCTGAAAAAGGCTGCCTTTCCACTCCTATTGTTTTCAGGTATTAACCTGTTCTGGAAGTCTAGACAACTACTGAAAGGTAGGAAACAGGTCTTGTATTTCTTTAATATGTCCTCAATGTACTAACTCCAGCAGACTCAGTACAGAACAACTTGGTAGATGAAAGCATATGATATGATAGATAGTTTCAGTGGCAATATGTTTTCTTTATCTTAAAATAAAAATGTTTCAAAACTCATATGTGCATTGCACAAAACAGGATATTGATGACCTACATAAACTGGAAACCAAACCATCATGTAATCATTATCAGAGGAGCCACATCATTTGAGCATACTTTAAATGGTCCCTGACTTGTGATGTTCCAACTAACAATTTTTTACTTTCCGATGGAGCAAAAATGATATGCATTATTAGAAAGCATGCTTCGAGTTGACTTTGATCAAGTCTGATCTTTTTCCCAGGCTGGTGATATGTGGTATGATCTTGTGACGCTTGACAGAGGCAGCAAGCCACAGCTGCCAATCAGCCATGCAATCATGAGGGTAAATAACTAAGTCATGTACAACCAATCTGCACTCCTACAACAACTCTGTGTTTCACTTTCAGTATAGTATTCAATCAACTGCTTAAGATATTCAGCACTATTATAAAGTAGGCTATGTGTTACATGATTTTGCCCAAGTGTAGGCTAATGGAAGTGTTCAGAGCATGTTTATGGTAGGTTAGGCGAAGCTATGATGCTCAGTAGGTTAGGTGTGTTAAATGCATTTTTGACTTAGGATATTTTCACTTTACCATGTGTTTATTGGGATGTAACCCCATCATAAGTTGAGGAATTTCTGTATATTGGTATCAAAACAATTTTCCAGGTGAAAAAAATGTCTAAGCATTGTACTAAACTAAACAAAACACCATTAGTCTTCTAGAAATGACCTATCTTCTGAAATATAGAAAAAATAAGCTTAGAAAATTGAATATTTTTACCTGCTGGGCACATAATCCTTTTATTCCAAAGGAAAGACTTTCTTTCCCTACATTCATGCCTTGTAGCACCACGCATCTTCTCAAGCTTTTCCATGAACAGAAATGAGAAACATACAGAAGAACCACAATGTGATTCTTTGGAAGATGAAGGACTTGAGTTTTGCCCCTAAAGGACCTAGGAAAAAGGAGAAGAGAAAAGAGAAATGCACTTCTGCATATAATTAAAGCAAGAGTAACAGTAGCCAATTGATTATCAAGCCCATTAGCACTCATGCCTATAAAGACTAGAGCAAATATCTACTAACTCAGCATTGCCCATAACCCATCTTGTCATGACACTTCTTTTTCACTGAATGTAGTTTAAAAAAATGATGGTAGAGCATATCTTTTCAAATAAATCAAATATTGTTCACTTCAGTATATATATATTACCAGTAACAGTTTCATTCATTTAAAATATGAACATATGGCAAGAAAACCAAAAGGCAAATAAAATGAAGTACACTATCTACATGACTATATTTCTATTATTGCTCATTTTTCTCTTTTTTAAACAGCTAAGGAACCACCCCTCCCAGCTTTGTCAACCTCCTTTCTAATTGACCTCTAATTGCTAAACTCTCTCTAACTCACTCTCCGTCCCTAGAACCTTATTGATAATGAAGTTACAGGTTTGTAGAGTGTACACATGTTTGTGTTTCTTGTTTTTGACCCAGAGTAAACAAACATATCTGTGTGAATTATGGTAAATCAATTATACTTTCTACTTGCCAGAGAAGGTAGAAAAGGTCAAGCTCTTTTGAATAAGACCAATTGACATTTTCTTGCTGGATAAATGTGTTATCAAAGGTTAAAATTAATTTTTTTCTAAACAGTGGGGCAAGTAACTATAAACAATATCAATTGTTTTACTTAGAAAATGACAATGACATTTCAATAAACATCTCTTTCCTATTAGTGGAGGAGGAGGGGGACAGAGAATCAGTAGTAGCGTTTTTGGAGAGCTAAAACAAAGACATTTTAGACTACATGAAACTAAACAAAAAAATGCTTGAAGCCCATTGTAATATTTAATCCAAATGTAGGACAACCATATAGCTATCACAGATATTAACCTTGTGAAGATAAATTTCAGATGACAAGATTTGATATATACAAGGTTACATAAAAATGTCTCATTAAAATTAGCTTCTCTGAATAGAAACAAAAAGCATTGATTTAATTGGTGAAATTAGTGATTTGAATTGGTTATGAGCCTTAATCAAAGAAATTTAAAAATGTATCAGGTAATTACTAATCTAACCTTCTAATTAATTATTTTCTAATAAAACTTTTAATTAGTAGATAAGAAAAGTTCTGATGATTACAATTGCCTCTGTAAATAGGTGACTCTAAAATGCTTGAAAACTTCTAGATTGTTGTTAATCCCAGACCCTACTACACTTATGTTTAAACTATACATTTTTTTGGCCAACCCAAGATGTTCTGTAAAAGCATATTCTCCAACACTATAAGCTGGGCGCAGCATCCTTGTTTCATGATGCTTGGGCTTGTGCTGCTCTTGTTAGTGTAAAATATCCAAAATGTACCCCTATACATTCCACAATCATTTCCCCTGGCCCTCTATTGCATTTTTTTCTGGATATTCTCTTCCCTTTGATTCTCCTGTTTCTGTGTAGTTAAATATTGATTACATTCAGCAGATCTTCTATAGAGTGGGGTTTGGTCTTAGAAGAAAGCTTTATTTAATTTCTGCAGTTTTCTTGCACTCATGAGATTATAGCCTGAGTAACTCTGCCTCTCGTTTCCAGCTTTTCCTATTTTTTTTTTCCCCCAGATTGGAGAATCCTTCAGTTGTGACTTTTTACCTCTGGAAGCTTGAGGTACTGGTTCTCCAGCTCTGAATCTCAGCAGAAAAACTCTACACACATTTGGCTTCATTTCACACAGTTAACAATACCATGGGTTTTCTCACTCTTACCAGGCATGCCTGTTTATAGTTGGGGGTTAATGAAGACATATTATTATTTAATGTTGCTGATGATGAGGGAGGTTTTGTCTCTTTGTTTGCTTGTTTTATCTTTTTTCCCCCCCTCCTGTCATGGTTGCTAGTTGTGGCAGATTTTTGTTTTGTTTTTTCTTTCTTTCTTTTTTTTTTTTTAAAGTTTTTATTTATTTATTTGACAGTGAGAGAGAAAGAGATCACAAGTAGGCAGAGAGACAGGCAGAGAGAGATGCCAGGCTTAGCAGAGAGCCCAGATGCCAGGCTGGATCTCAGGACCCTGGGATCATGACCTGAGCTGAAGGAGATTGCTCACAAGAATATCTACCACCTTGCATGCACTTGTCATTTGCCATCAAAAGGTCGAGTTATTATAATCCTGTCCCTTCCAGTAAACATCAGTGAGACATCGTGACTGTCTTTTTGAATAGCATGTGGTCTAAGGGATGTTGTATAACTTTCCAAGTCAAGGCTATCAAAGCTAATATGAGTTCTTCTTTGTTCATGATTTTTCTCTCTCTCAATATCCCACCCCACAACACACATGGTCTTAGTAGCCAGCATGTTGTTGAAAACCCCACAAAAAAGCACATGAGAAGATACTAGTAGATGTTACAATTGACACTCCCACTGAAGTCTCAGCTTACAGCCAACACTGACTGCTAAACATGTGAGTGAAGTGAACAAACTTTCAGATAATCACAGCTGCTAGTGTCGACCTGCTACAACAGACACTTGGGGGAGCAGAAATGTTTTTCCTTGCCGATCACTGCCCAAGTTGTAGATTTGTGAGGGGGAAAAACACACACACACACACACACACACACACACAATACACTATATATACATACATATGCATGTCTGTCTTAATCCATTAAGGGCTGGAGAGGTTTGTTACACAGCATTAAATAACTGAAATACTTTCTGTTGGTGGTGGTCATGGATTTGGGGAGATTAGAATATTCCGGTAACCTCAAAGCACTCAATGTTAATATAGTCCAATTTACAGGTCTTTTTTAATAGTGCCTTCTGTGTTTTGTCTATCACTCATGCAATGTGGTTAATGATCCAACGCTAGAAAGTCCATTTTATTTTGGTATAAAATTTGTGAAAAATCTTTTAGTGTGAACCAAATCACAGAGTACAAAACATCTATTATAAAAATGGTAAAACAGAATAAAACAGGTATGCACAAAGTAACAAAATTTGCAGGATTAAGTAATAGTGAGATGTTCTCAGAGACATATGGCTGCATTACTAGTAAATATGCAAATTTTATTATATTCAAATCAAAGTTTCAACCAAATGATTTAAAAATTCAGATTTGAAAAGGGTATAAATTTTTACTGAATGGATTAATTTACAAGATTCCACATACAAATTGGACCAGATCAGTCTAAGAATATAAAAAGAACAGGATAAATATACACTTGTGTTTCCATTTTGGCAAAAATATAACTTAAAAAAAGAAGTTTTTGTAAAATGCATGTGTTAAGAATGCAATATATTGCATGTGAAACTATTAATATATTATTTCTATATTTAAAAGTGCAAGGTTAAAAAATCATATTTTGGGACATTAGATAAAATTTCTTTAATTAGAAATGAATGTAATAAAGGATAATAGTTTGTAATAAAGGATAATATTTTAGAATATAAATGAAAATGTTGTTTAAATTATTTTGGTTTCTTTGCAGTTAACAATTAGAAAATACTTCTTATTAGATTTTTGAGAGTGTTCCAATTTCTGTATTGTTACATAGAATAATTAATTAAAAGAAAATAGTGGATAAATATTAACAATTAGATGATAAAGAGTTTTGTATTAGGTCAAACTGTTTTTGTCTATTTTAATGTTCTTAACAAAGAAAAGATGTAATTCGGTGTAAGAAATAGGAAGGAGGGAGGGAGGGAGAGAAAGAAAAAGAGACAGAGAGAGATGGAGAGACAGAGCCAGAGACTGAAAGAAAAAAAAAAGCAATTTATGTTGAGCAGGCCAAACAAACGTAAACTTTATTACAGAATCATGGAAAAACAAAGAAAAGAAACTGCTCTTCACTGAGCAAAGTTTTACCATTTAAATCTAAAGAAAAAAGTTGTATGTTCATCATCATTAGCCACCAGGGAGACTCAAATCAAAACAACTTTGAGATACCCTTACACCAGTAAGAATGGCCAAAATTAACAAGACAAGAAACAAATGTTGGGAGAGGATGTGGAGAAAGGGGAACCCTCTTACACTGTTGGTGGGAATGCAAGTTGGTGCAACCACTTTGGAAAACAGTGTGGAGATTCCTCAAAAAATTAAAAATACAGCTACCCTATGACCTTGCAATTGTACTACTGGGTATTTACCCCAAAGATACAGATGTAGCAAAAAGAAAGGCCATCTGTACCCTAATGTTCATAGCAGCAATAGCCACAATCGCCAAACTGTGGAGGGAGCCAAGATGCCCTTCGGCAGATGAATGGATAAAGAAGATATGGTACATATATACAACAGGGTATTACACCTCCATCAGAAAGGATGAATACCTAACTTTTGTATCAATGTGAATGGGACTGGAGGAGATTATGCTGAGTGAAATAAGTCGAACAGAAAGAGTCAATTATCATGTGGTTGCACTTACTTGTGGAGCGTAAGGTATAACATGGAGGACATTAGGAAAAAGAAAGAAAAATGAACTGGGGGAAATCAGAGGGGGAGACAAAGCATGAGAGACTGTGGACTCTGAAAAACAAACTGAGGGTTTTGGAGGGGATGGGGATGGGGTTTTGGGTGAGACTGGTGGTGGGTATTAAGGAGGGCACGTATTGCATGGAGCACTGGGTGTGGTGCATAAACAATGAATCTTGGAATGCTGAAAAATTAAAATAATAAAATAAATGAAAATAATTTTTTTTCTTTTTTTTTTTAATTTTATTTTTTATAAACATATAACATATTTTTATCCCCAGGGGTACAGGTCTGTGAATCGCCAGGTTTACATACTTCACAGCACTCACCATAGCACATACCCTCCCCAATGTCCATAGTCCCACCCCCCCAAGCCCCCTCCCCCCATTATCCCTCAGTTTGTTTTGTGAGATTAAGAGTCACTTATGGTTTGTCTCCCTCCCAATCCCATCTTGTTTCATTTACTCTTCTCCTACCCCCTTAACCCCCCATGTTGCATCTCCTCTCCCTCATATCAGGGAGATCATATGATAGTTGTCTTTCTCCGATTGACTTATTTCGCTAAGCATGATACCCTCTAGTTCCATCCACGTCGTCGTAAATGGCAAGATTTCATTTCTTTTGATGGCTGCATAGTATTCCATTGTGTATATATACCACCTCTTCTTTATCCATTCGTCTGTTGATGGACATCTAGGTTCTTTCCATAGTTTGGCTATTGTAGACATTGCTGCTATAAACATTCGGGTGCACGTGCCCCTTCGGATCACTACGTTTGTATCTTTAGGGTAAATACCCAGCAGTGCAATTGCTGGGTCATAGGGTAGTTCTATTTTCAACATTTTGAGGAACCTTCATGCTGTTTTCCAGAGTGGTTGCACCAGCTTGCATTCCCACCAACAGTGTAGGAGGGTTCCCCTTTCTCCGCGTCCGCAGGAAAGAATATCCAATGGAATAAAGACAGCCTCTTCAATAAATGGTGTTGGGAAAATTGGACAGCCACATGCAGAAAAATGAAATTGGATCATTTCCTTACACCACACACGAAAATAGACTCAAAATGGATGAAGGATCTCAATGTGAGAAAGGAATCCATCAAAATCCTTGAGGAGAACACAGGCAGCAACCTCTTCGACCTCAGCCGCAGCAACATCTTCCTAGGAACATCGCCAAAGGCAAGGGAAGCAAGGGCAAAAATGAACTATTGGGATTTTATCAAGATCAAAAGCTTTTGCACAGCAAAGGAAACAATTAACAAAACCAAAAGACAACTGACAGAATGGGAGAAAATAAAATTTTTAAAAATTGTATGGGTAAAATATGTGTGGACATAAGCTTTAAGAAGTCAAGAAGTTAAAGCACAGCTCCAGTTAAGAGAGCCCTGAGAAAAATCTTGTGAGGGACAATGGAGCTTATAAAGCCACTGTTTTGTTTTAACTATGCATAAATTGATCCAGTGACTTTATAGATTTTCCTTCCTGGATATTGCATATATATATATATATATATATATAATAACACACACACACACACACACACATATATAGTATTCTATTGAGAATTATGAGGAGGGATTATGAATATCATTTTTATGTCATGTGGGACTTAGAAAAATTTAAAGAAATATAAACCCAAGTTTGAGTTTTCCATATTCTATGTTAGGGCAGCTTTCAAAAAAAGCAATTTCTGTTGGGTATTAAAGAGGGCACATATTGCATGGAGTACTGGGTGTTATACGCAAACACTGGATCATGGAACACTATATCAAAAACTAATGATGTACTGTATGGTGACTAACATAACAATAATTTTTTTTAAAGAAAAGAGGATGTAATTATAATGCATTTATAATGTGGTTATAACACATTGATCTTTCACTGTGTAATTTTCCTTAACATGGGGGCCTGTTAGGAATTTATTATTTTTTTAAGATTATTTATTTATTTATTTGACAGACAGAGATCACAAGTAGGCAGAGAAGCAGGCAGAGAGAGAGGAGGAAGCAGGCTCCCTGCTGCGCAGAGAGCCCGATGCGGGGCTCTATCCCAGGACCCTGGGATCATGACCTGAGCCGAAGGCAGAGGCTTTAACCCACTGAGCCACCCAGGCGCCCCTGTTGGGAATTTATTAATGAACTTATTTACATAAATATCCTGAAACTGAAGATGCTTAATAAATGTATTATAAAGACTTACTAAATTTAAAAAAAAACAATTTCCAAATATACACAGAATATAATATCCATTGAAAAGTTTAAGTTGAAATTTTAAACAAATTTTCACCTTTGTCATTTGTCTTAGCAAAAATACCCAGAACAGAAAGCCTGATTCAAAGAGTTATACATAGATACTCCCTAAAAAGCAATGTAAGAAAGCAGGAAGATGGGAGACAGGATGTGAGGTAAAGAAAGGAGGAAAATATAGGAAGGAGTTCATTAATGATTTGGCCAAGCTTCTTATCGAATGTAATTGCTATTTTTTTCCTGTGTTTTCAGAAGCCGTAAGATTAACTGTTGAAATAAAGGAGAATAAATGATCAGTTGGCTCCTTCCTAGGCCCTTACTTATCACTGGTCAAAATCTACCCCATGGGGCAAAGTTGCCCACACTTCTCTTTATCTTACTGACAATGCACAGGTCATAATAGGTAATCTTGCCTTTCAGTTGATTACATATGCAGGCGTCCTGCTCGGTAGTGACTCAGCACCACAAACATAGGAACAGCATTAGCTGATATTGATTCAACAACCTTATCTTACCAAGTGAAACAGGTTTGGTCACACACACACACACACACACACACACGCAGAAACCGCCCCCCCGCCATGTGGAAAAAGAAGAAGGAGGAGGTGGAGGTGGAAGAGGAGGAGAAGAAGAAGAGGAGGAGGAAGAAAAGGAAGAAGAGGAAGAAGAAGAAGAAGGGAAAGAAGAAAACATCTGCTAATTAAAGTAAGATGCTTTTATCTATTTCCTCCACTTAAAGGAGCACATTCAAAATCTATTTTCAACTTTCTCATAATTTTTGCTTTCTCTTCTCTCAAATAAGTTCATCATGGATATATTTGAAGAAATTCCCCTTTGATTACAAAGTAATCCCTGCTCAAAACATAAAATTTAGAATTATGACATTTTGTGGCAAAAAGAAAAAAAAACTGAAATAGATTTGGCATGAATCAGCCATCACATTTTGCTTCCTAGTGATTTCAAGCATTCCTCCTTTAAAAAAAAAAGGCATTTCAAGGATTCATGATTAGCAAAGTTGGCTTCCAATGTATTATTTGCAGCTGTCATGTCCTTTTTAAATTCATAATTCATGCCTTGCCCCATAAATATTAAAATTTTCAAAGTTCTTTATAAAGCAAAATTACTACTTTTTGAATGACAAACCTAAGTAAGGTTGGCTTATGATCGTAAGGAATATTCTCACAATAGTTCATGATGACATTTGTGATATTTAACTAAATAGATTTAGAGCTATAAACCCCTAAAGACTAATTCTATCCAAATATATGTAAAGTTTTTGTTGATTTTTTTGAGCCTGTAACATTTTGTCTTACAGAAATAATGTTATTAATGGTCACCAATCCACAAACCAGCTGACTGAGGTCTAAAGAAGACATAAACAAATGGAGAAAGATACAATGTTCATGGGTTACAGAAGATATGGTTAAAATGCCAATTCTTCCCAAACTGATCTAATCTATAGACTGAGCGCAAACTCAGTCAAAATCCTATCAAACTCATGTAGTAGAGATAAGCAAGCTCATTCTAAAATTTATATATAAAAGAAAATTACCTCTAATAACCAAAATATTTTGAAGGGTAGAACAATCTGAATGACAGTTACCAGGCTTATAAGAATGCCGTAGTAATCGAGTCAACTAAGGATACACAAATAGGCAATATAAACATACAGAAGTGAATAGGAAGTCCAGAAATAGATTGGCTTACATGATCAGTTGGCTTTTAACAAAGGTCAACAAAGTAATTCAATTGGAAAAAGACCATTTTCTCAACATTTTATTTTTTTGGAGTAATTGGAAAGTCATATGAAAGAAATGTATCTTCTTCCCATTCTATATACATAGATATATGAAAAATTTCTCAAAATGGATATTGACCTAAATGTAATAGTTAAAACTATTTTTAAAAGATAGAATATACAAAAAAAATCACTTTGTAATTGCACTACCAAATATTTACACCAAAAATAAAAAGACAGTAATTCAGAGGGACACATGTACCCCTGTTTATAGCAGCATTGTTTATAATAACCAAATTATGGAAGCAGCTCAAGTGTCCACTCATAGATGAATGGATAAAGAAGATTTGGTTTATATATGTGGCAATATCTACATATCTACATAGAAAGATATGGGAGTGTATTTGTAAATCTATATATAATGGAATATTATTTAGCCATGAAAAAAGAATGAAACCTTGCCATTTGTAACTATATGGATAGAGCTAGAGAGTATAATACCAAGCAAAATCAGTCAGAGAAAGACAAATATCATATGATCTCACTCATATGTAGAATTTAAGAAACAAAACAAACAAACAAAGGGAAAATAAAGGAGGGAGAGTCAAACCAAGAAACACACTATTAACTAGAGAGAACAAACTGATGGTTATGAGAGGGCAGGTGGCTGTGGGGGGAATGTGTGAAATAAGTGATAGGGATTAAAGAGTATGCTTCTTGGGGTGCCTGGGTGGCTCAGTGGTTTAAAGCTTCTGCCTTCAGCTCAGGTCAGGATTCCAGGGTCCTGGGATCTAGCCCCTTATCGGGCTCTCTGCTAGACAGGGAGCCTGCTTCTCTTCCTCTCTCTCTCTGCGTGCCTCTCTGCCTGCTTGTGATCTCTATCAAATAAATAAATAAAATCTTAAAAAAAAAAAAAAAGAGTGTGCTTCTCCTGATGAGAACAGGGTAATGTATGGAATTGTTGGATCACTATATTGTACATCTGAAACTAATATAACACTGTATGTTAACAATACTGGAATTAAAAACAAAACAAAATGAGTGTTTCCTAAATATTACAAAAAAACCTGAACCAACAAAGAAAAAAAAAAATTGCAGTTTTGCAAGATATAAATCCTCTGTTCTGAGAAATACAATGTTAAGGAAATGAAAATTCAATCCAAAACTAGAAACAAACTTGTAAAATAGGTATGTGGTAATCAATCTATATAAAGTTACATGAAGATTTATTACATTTTTATAATAAATGACAAGCAAACCAGTAAAAAATGGGCTAAGGTATTGAACATGCATTTCACCAAAAAGATATAAGAATGTTCAACAAGCACATGAAAACTTGCACATTATTACTTATCAGAAATATACATATTAAAACCACAATGTACTATCATTAGATACTCTTTGTAATGGCTAAAATTAAAAAGACTGACAATAACAAATGTTGATGAGGATATTAAGGAAATTGAACTCTTATTTTGCTGATGGGATTGCCAAATGGCACAGCCACTGTGAAACATTCATTTATTATTATCAAATTAAACATACACTTGGTAACTATTAAATATATACATGAATAACCTGCACTTGGAAATTATTACATATACTTGATAAACATATACTTGATGACTATTATTATCCAGTTAAGCATATATGTACAATATGACATAGCAACCAATTACCAGGTGTTTACCTGTGAAAAATGAGTACATTGTACCACATAAAGGTTTGTATGTGAATGTTCTTAGCAACTTTATTCATCATAGCCTCAAACTGAAAACAACACTAATGTCCGTTAACTGGTGAATGGATGGATACATGTTTTATGGTATCTATATAATTGAATACAGTATTAGCAATAAAAAGTAAATACGGATAGTCCCTTCACTGTAGATGAAACTCAAAAGCATCATGCTAAGTGAGAGATGACAGATATAAAAGGCTGTGTAACCTATGATCTCACTTATGAGAAATTATAGAAATGGAAAACACCATCGTGACAGAAAGCAAAACCTAGGTTGCTAGGTGACAGGGATTAGGGAAGGAGTTCTATTAAAAAAAATACGTGTGGAAACTTTTTTGGGCAATGGAAATATTTAATATCATGATTTTGATAATAGTTAACATAACTACATATATCTGTTATAATATATCAAATTACGGGTTTTATTACATATAAACTATACCTCAACAAAGCTGATTTTAAAAATCAGTAAAAGTAGCCAATTCTGGAGGAGGAATATAATTTGGGCCAAGAATCTCTGAATTAAACATACTAAAATTGAGTTTGTAAACTGGATTAATCATTTGAATCATATTTTAAAATATTTCTTTCTATCTCCTATATATACATTTAGCAATTCTCTAAAAGGCTATTATCCAGACATCTCTTTTTCATACTTCAGTTGGTACAGAAGTGATTTTACATGGAATATAAATTCTTATAGCTTAATAGTTATGTGTCTTTCTTAATTAGGACAAGTGACACAATTTTCCATTTATGGTGGTTACAAAATTTTCTTTTGTTTAAATAAAATCAGAAGAGTCAAGCTCCAAGATAAAATCCTGTGTGCTTTCATGTGATTACCTGGAAGGTGGAGAAGCTACTCTTTCAATACCAGACATGTTGCATAGTCAGTGCACTGCAGTCTCTGAAGGGTGTGGCAGTCAGACTCAGCCCCCACCTGTGAGCTTGCCAGACTTTTAGGTATATCTGTTTTCCTGGCCTAATGCCCCACCTCTAAGAGGACCCTTAGTGGAGGCCTTTCTCAGGCGCTCCTGCTGAGACCTTATTATTGGATGTCTATAAGGGTAATTTTCTCCACTACTGAGTACTTTTCCACGCTAGTTTTTTTTCCCCTTCTCCCTGTTCTTGACACCTAAGTCCATAAAACATCAGGAGACTTCTGTTAGGGTCTTTCCAGAATGACATGACTCCTCCCACTCTAGTACTTCTGGTGATCTAAAACCCTTGCCCAGTTCCATTTTAGGAGGGGAAAACAAACAAAGAATCAAGCAAAACCACTGAGGGAGTGCACATCTTTTTTTCTGGCCTCTTGGTTACACTACTGCAGTAAGTGAACAAAGTCTTGGCTGTTACTCACTTACTGAATTTTTTCAATAAATAGAAGAAGTACCATTATAAAAAGTGAATATGCTTGGATTAGCCTGCCTTTTCCCCCAAGCTTGTTTGTAAGAACGTGCAAATACATTTTTGCTATTATTCCTATTAATCCTGCTCTAGGGCTTTCTAAATATTTTCCCCAAATGATTTCAAAGTTTATTATAGGACTTACTGAAATTTCTCCCAATAATGTTGCAGAAAAAGCAGTTAACAGATAGGTATTTTAACCATTTCCCTTTTATAGATGACTTAGATATTTTAAAAGAAACCATTACTATTAATTTTAATAACATTCTAACCCCATTTAGGAATATGTGAATAAGAAAAGTATCAAAATATAACTATTAGAATGGTTCTTTTTAATTGAAGGACCATGCAAATTCCTGCTGATACTGAAACTGTGGCTGAATGGTCAGCAATTTTCTCAAATTGCCAAATATTATTAGAAGTGATTCATGCTGTGACAACTACTTTGTATTAAGAAGACCTTTAAAAAATAATAAAATGGAGCACAAATTCACATAGATTTCTATTTCTCCAGCTGTGCAATTGCTTTTAAAAAAACATAATAACAGATTAAGTAGTTAAATATCCAATAAATCTGAGCCAAGAAACTATCTTGTAAGTTATGGTTATTCTACATTTTCCTATAGGACTCTTCTGAAGGGTTCAGCACTATTTGAATTTTTTTCAGAACAATTATGAAAAAAGTTTTTACTGCTTAAAACTGTTAAGATGAAAACGTCTCATCGATATTATAGTTTCATATTTCTTAATAGATTTGTTGTTCCTGAGTTATTTTACTTCTAGCAACAACTCTCATATTTATTTTCTAATTAAATTCTGACTTTAGAAATTATTTATCCAGATTTAATGCAATAATAAAGCACTTTAGGGTCTTGCAAGTGTTCAAAATCTTTCCATTCAGTGGAAGATTTGTCATTTAACACCTAGAGCAAAATTTTAAGAGTTGTATAATTGGAAAAACTCTGATTACTCCATGAAATATTGATACCAAGTTGTTAAAAATGTCAAAAGCTTGGTTTATTAACAGAACATGGGAAAATATGTTGGTTTACATGGAGAGTATTTAAAATGCTCTTTGAGATTAGCCATCTGGATGTATTTCATAGCCATGAGCTTGAAATGATTTTTTAAAGTATCAATTTTGCCTGACAACTCTGAAGAAGCTGAAGAAATTTAGAGGCAAGGTGTTATTATATAATAATTACATAACAATTATGTAATACAATTGTATAATTGAGGCCATAGGACAATACCAAACAACCAGAATGAGAAGATGACTTGGTAAGAGGAAAAAGGCTCTGAGACTCATGAGTGGATAGTGAGTGGGAAAGGTGACATGGTCCTACTTTCTATTTTAGTTAGACAGACTAGGAGAGGAGGCTTCATTTCCTACTGCTTGAGTATAAATAGCCATCCTTTGATAATGAAGTTTTAGCTGTAATCAACCATGAGATTTAAGGCTTAGAATATGGTGGTGAATTAGAGTCTTTGTTCACTGTTTGCATACTTTCTATAAAAAATCATGTATATATGCTTTTGTAAAATCTGTTTAAATCAGATTGTCAAACAAAATCTAGTCAGTGGGCTAAAAGTATGCAAAAAGTGAATTGAATGGCAGCCATCTCTAGGTTAAAAGCTCATAAGAAGGGACAGACTTGTCAAAAATGATAGACATGTGCCTTTGCCAAGATCAATAGTAAAATTTGATAAAACCCAATGAGTATTATCCACAACTGATGAGTTCTTGAACATTACACCTGAGACAAATGATGTACTATATATTGGCTAACTGAATTTAAATTAAAAAACCCAGTTAATAAAATCATATTTCATAACATGGTATGCTTTGTAGTTTCTGGAGTATAATACTACCAAGAATATGTAGAACCTGAACCTTTGTTTTGACAAAAGAGGTATTGCTTGAATATTTAGTGCCTTATTGGCTTTCAAAACAAGAAATTTACTAGCAGTGTTTATATCTATTATTCAAAACTGAGCAATAATTTAGCTGGATAATAGATATCTAATATTTAAGGCAAATAAACTTCTATTTTATACAAATATACACCAGAAGAAATTTTAATTGCTGGAAAAGAGCACTGTCACAAAAGAATAAATCACTCCAGGTTTCATTTAATTCCTTTTACTTTAAGGAAAAAAAAATAAAAACTTGACTAATTTGGCAAAAGTTTTTAGACACTAAAGAATAAAGTTTAAAAAAAAAATATTTTGTCAAGGTGAAAATTTTTTTGCATCAAATGGTATAAACATACCAGGGCATAACTCATTAAAGAAAAGGATCAGAATATAAGATCTCTTTATCCAAACTTGCTTCAAGACTATGTACTCTCTGCTCCTTCAAACTGGGATACAATGTTTTTGTTTGTTTGTTTGTTTGTTTTCTGACTTAACAACGCATTGACTCACACACACAGACATAAACTTGTCTTGACATCTTGGAGACTAAAAGTAGAGAAAAGGAACAACTTATTCAAAATAGTACACAGAAATAAGGATCAGCAGAAGCATGAACACAGGGGCAGAGGTAACTGGTACTCTCAAGCTGTTGGCAGAGTGCTTAATTTTCTACCATGTGATTTAAGGGTATACAAAAAGGAAAGTGAGTCCAGCCGAGAATTGGATTCCATAGGCTATTTGTAAGTGGAAAGAGTACCATATATGAAACACACATACAGATGCCGCTTTATACACACACACTGTGATACATACTTTTTCTATATCAAAAAAGACACCAATTCCACTGTACTATTGTTGTTCTTGATCTGACTTAAATCAGCTTGTGGGAGTCAATTTTAGATTTTCAATAATTTTGCCATCTGGGGCTCCTGGGTGGCTTAGTGGGTTAAGCCTCTGCCTTTGGCTCAGGTCATGATCTCAGGGTCCTAGAATCGAGCCCCACATCGGGCTCTCTGCTCAGCGGAGAGTCTCCTTCCCCCTCTTTCTCTGCCTGCTTCTCTGTCTACTTGTGATTTCTCTCTTGTGTGTCAAATAAATAAATAAAATCTAAAAAAAAAAAAGAATTATGCCATTTGGTTGTTAAATTCGGTTATTCTTTAAAGTTAAATTATATAAATCGTCAATCATATAAATTATAGTGAAAATAGTAATACAATTTCAGAAGTCATAGTTTCTTAATTATATCATTACATTTTACTACATTTATATTCTTTATGTTAATTACCTTTATTATATTTGTATGATTGGGATACTCTAAAATATATGCTACTATTTGTGTCTCTTCTGAAATCTGTATAAAGTGGTATCATATTTGTAACCTGAATTTGGAAATTATTGGATTATGGACAAAATAAAAGTAAGCAAACATTAAAAATTAGGGATTTTTTTTTTTTTTTTGAGAGCCAGTTGGTAAACATTCCTGGTACATCATTGTGTGATACCCTAAAATGAAATTTTTAAAAGAGGTAATTTCAATACAAAAATACAGTATTTTTTAGTTTAATTAACTTTTTTAGTTTAATTAACTTTTATAATGAAAATTGTGGCAAATTTTAGTGTTCCTTTTCCTTATTTTTGATAGAAAAATATCTTTTAGTAATACTAGAAATCAGTTTGTAGACCAACATGATAATTCTCAAATCTTTATACATAATAACAGCACCACCCAGTTAATTTGTATCCATCTGGAATCCATGTGTGTGACTACAGTGATGTTGGATGCTCAGTTTCTGCTCTATAGTAGAGAAGTAACACTTTAATAACACAGGGTAATAAGATTCCATATCCTATTTGTAGATTCCTGTAAAAGAAACTGGTTCCATATGTCTTTTATATAAAACATATTTGCAGCTGTCTCTGAGAGCATAGATATAATGTCATATTGTGGAAAAGAAAAACTTCTTAAACCGCCTACCTGCTAAATCATTTCTGTTCTTAAGCTTTGGTCTGAAGAAGAATCATTTAATTTTACTAAAATATTGTTGGCTAGGCTTACATCTAAATTTCTGCTTCAGTGGGTATGTGTTATACCAATGTCCTAAGCAGTATAGTATGGTGGTCTATGGACCACACATTTATAAGCATTTTTATAGGAGGTCGTAATATTTAATTTCTGCTGAAAACAGTAAATGTGATGAGAATCACATTTTATATAGACTAGCTAGGAATCAGATCTAGTGTACATGTCCAAGTTATTTGATATCTTTAGTCAAAAACTAAAATAAAATTTGATGTACATAAGTATTAAGCAACTTGGAAAGCTTATGTTTACATTCAGAGAATTGCACATCACTTTTCTAAAGGTGTCTTTCCAAATTTTACCAACTAAAACGATACTGCAAGTGAAGGGGAGGAAAAAACCCAAGTAAAGATTGTTTCAATATTAAAGCTGTCAGGGAAGCATAAGGGCAGTCAGAGAGCTTGATTAATTAATACCTGCAACTGGGATCAAATCATATAGGTCAGCTTCTCCAAATATTTCAGGGTTGATGAGAAATTAGGACCACTAATAAATGAAGAGTGAGTGACATTAAATTAATGATGACTTTAAAGCTACTGGGGTATTGAATTCATCAGTTGAGTTTATCCTTAATAAGAAAAACAGCAAAGAGAAATCTATGCAATTAGAAGCAGTATGCTTGTAATAAGAGAAACTATTGACAAAAACAAGCATAGAATATTTTGTTTAAATTTAGGCACTTTGTTAGAGAAACTAAAAGTACTATTATTTAAAAAATACAGATAACTAGTATGGCAAACTTACAAAAAAAGATGTATTTAAAATATTTTAGTAAACCTCATGATGGTCTCTAACTATTGGAAAATCACCAGAATCATTTGGAAACAAAGTGTGCAAGTGAAATAAAATGAGATACTAATTTGATTAAAGAGAACATTGAGCTAAATAAAAGTTGTTAGGGATAAGAATTCCGATTGAATCTAAACTCTGTGGTATGGTTTACCAGTCATTTAATGGTCTGATGATATCCTCCCACATGAGTCACATTTCTCATCTTCATCCCTCCTTGTTGCCCTCCAGTGCTAAAGACATCATGCTCTAGGACATGTAATCATTCTGTTCCCCAGACTAGCTGATAGTGCATGATCATTTTGCCCTCTCTTTTCCTTTCATTGAACTGCGTCTTACTACTTTTTGGTTCTTAGTTTAGATGGCACTTCTTCTGAGAAGACTACCCTGAATTTCCTTCTGGGTGAAGAATATTTCTGTGTGCTTCTATACCACCATGTGTATCCCACTGTAGTCCTCACAATCTAGCCTGACCTGTCTATCTATGCTAGATTCTTGGAGGAAATGAACCCTTTTTTCTTGTGTACCATTCTAACCCCAGCATCCAGCAGAGTTCTCAGTAAACATTTACTGTGTGCATGAAAGGACTCAGTGCTCCATGAATGGTCTATTAAGTTTCTTGACTGAAATATCAAGAAATTTTGTATAGAACTTACACAGGAACAACTCACAGGGGATTTACCTATATGCATTCTTATTTCTCAATATCTGTTGTAAAGTAGTTTCACACAAACAAAGCCAATGGACTACCTACATCAAAATCATCTGAGATATTGTTAAAATAGTAAGTTCTTGCACCCCACCCATAACTTCTAACATATAATTTCTGAACATGCACTCATGAGATTCCTAGACACACTAAAATCAAGGAACTGGCTAAAAGGAATTTATGTCAAGGATGGGTCTTTATTCTTAGATACAGAATTTTATCTATACCATTATCTCACAAAACTATAGGATATAAAATTCTTTTTTTTTAAGATTTTATTTATTTATTTGACAGAGAGAGATCACAAGTAGGCAGAGAGTCAGGCAGAGAGAGAGGGGGAAGCAGGCTCCCCACTGAGCAGAGAGCCTGATCCGGGGCTCGATCCCAGGACCCTGAGATCATGATCTGAGCCAAAGCCAGCGGCCTAATCCACTGAGCCACCCAGGTGCCCCTAGGATATAAAATTCTTAACTCATATATCCATAACAGGTTTATACAGAGAAAAAAAAATGTACATATAAAAAACCTGACCAGCAAATCTGTCAAGTTGCATTAAATAATATTTTAGAAGGTAGCAGAAGCAGCAACATCCAGCAAATGGATAGATACACTAATCCATATAGATTCTGCTTTGTCAGGCATTTTTTGCCTACTTTTATATCAATCTGAAAGTTAGTGGAATAAGATAATCTACTAATGAGCCAGTCAAGAAGGATAAACTTATATTAGCTTCAGATCCTATTGCTATAGGACACTGTGATGAGAGATTATCGTGTATGAAAACAATCCAGACTTGGGCAGGCTACGGTCCATGCTTAACACTTGTAACAATACCAGTGTAATTGGTGAGAGAGGAAAACTATCCCTTTATCCCATGCTCACTTTAAAATACCACAGGCTTTTCTTCTCTTTTTCAGTGTTTCTTTAAAAATACCTCATTTTAAATTGTCATATAAAAGCAATTCTTAGGATTATTTCACAGGTTTTACCTGTTGACACAAGCAAATTATTTGAAAGAAAAAAATGGCTGGTCAATATTCTTATAATTAGGGAGGCTGTATACCCTCTTTTGTCTGAGATGGTTTGATTTAACCCTATATTCCTATTGTTATTATTAATTACACTTTTATTCTCAAAAGTGTCCCAGTTTGAATGATAAATTGTATGACATCTAAATTTTAAACAGTACTGGCAAGTGGCTTGAGTCCTATAAGGTTTTTGGAAAGAAGAAGCAATTTTTCATTGATAAAGTTCTTGGTTTGTATCAAAATTCTGAAACAAAATAATTATATTACTAAATTACCAACAAAATAATTTTTGAACAACTATAATCTCCAAGGACATCTGGAAATAATCACAAAAGCAGGTACCAGAAAATTAACAAAATCCTATCTTAGTCTGGCCATCAACCCCACTCAAAATCATTTGACATGCCCTTTGTCAACGTTCATTCTCACTCCCCTTGGTCGTACAGATAGTATCTGGAGGAGTATATAGACTATCAGATTAAGCAGTAGATTTCCAATTTCTGCCCATGTTGAAATGAAATTACTTTTTACCTCAGGTTTTAATATTAAGGAAAATTTAATAGTGAGAAACAGAAACAAAATTAAAAAAATAATTCCAAGTAATGAAAGAAATTTCTAGGTAACTCAGTCCGTTGCCTTTTCCTGGCTGAGGCTAGTGAGGATTATGACCTCCGCCTCCTGGTAACCCAGGAAGATAGTTTTAAATGTCATTTGATACTATTTTGAAGATTTCACTTGTGGTTTCTGCCAGTACTCAAGGAAAGTCACTCCTTAAGCATTCGCACAGATACATAGATTGGGAGGCAACTTCAATAATCTCTTACGAGTTAAATTCTAGACTCTGCCAGGTGAAGTATGAGATTTAAGACCTTCATTTAAAATACATTTCTTTTTGTTAAAGCCCAAAATACAAGTAACTTACTCTTAGATGCAACCATGTATAAATATTGAAAATTTATCATCCATCAATTGTGCAACATTGGCTTAATAACAACCAAACAGTTGTCATAGTCTTTATTTATTGTGAAGATGTACACTTCAAATTTTACTCTGTAAATACATTAGCTGAGAAAGGTTAATATTAAAACATACATTGAATGTTACCTATTAATGTACAATCTTTATACATACACACATACACACACACATATACACACACACACCCCTAATATTTATTGAGTCCTTTTAATTTGCCTGGCATTGTTCAAGGTACTCTAAAATAATTTCATCTCAATAATCCTCAAAAACACTAAGAAATAAGTATTATCCTATTGCCCACTTTAATGGTTTGTAAATTGAGATACACAGATTAATTTATTGTTCCAGGTCAGTGTAGCTGTATCAGAGCTAGAATTGACACCATAGCCTGTATACCCAAACTCTGTACTGTTTCTTTCTGTTGATGTTTCTTTAACATATGGTCAGTCAGTTTGTACTTTCCACTGATTATACCGCTGTTTGAATGAATCCACTTTGACATCTTGTAGCTCAGGAATTATAATGGTGTTTGTGTTAGGAATAGGATATGGAGGATTACTTATGTTGTATTAGCATTTGTGTGAAATAAAGAAGACTTTCCTCTTTATAAATAAAGGCATTGCAATAAACCCTTTATTCCCTGCATCTTAACTCCTACTCCATCACTGTAAATTTCCTGTTTTTTTTTTTTAAAGTATACATCCTGAGCAGAAAGAAGACATATGGCACATACCTGCTTATTACATTAGAGAGCTAAGCACCAGATTTCATCTTAAGAGGAAATAGTAACAGGAATTCTAAACCCCAGAGGTGAAGAGGAACAAGAACATAGTGGGCATTATGTGCTGGTTGTAGCCTGATAAATGTCAACAGCTTTTTAGCTTTTGTGGCCAGGAGACAAAAGGGGATTGTGGGAAGTGTGACAATATATATGTGTCAGAATATACATGCTCTGTCTAAAGGGTCAAGAATGATGAAACGTAAGGACAATAGTGTGACTGCTTTTAAATAAAAATCAGATATCCAGATTATTATTTGCAATATGACTTTTAAGTGTTAGTAAAGGATGTAGTTTAAAACACTTGCAAGCCAAACATACAAAAAATGGTCTGTGGTCCAGATTCAGTATATTCTAACCAGTTTAATTCTGGTCTATTGGACATACATATCTTTCTCAACTTACTGTAGGGTTACATCCTGATAAACCCATTGCAAATTGAAAATATTGTAAATTGTACATGCGTTTAATACACCTAACCTACTGAACATCATAGCTTAGCATTTCCTAACTTAAACATGCTCCGCACACTTATATTAGCCTATGGTTGGGCAAAATCATTAAACACAAAGCCTATCTTAAAGTGTTGAATATCTCCTGTAATTTCATTCAATAAATTAAGTATGTACTGAAAATGAAAAACAGAATGGTTGCATGGTCACAGGATGGTTGTAAGTGTATTGGTTGTTTGTCCTTGTGATGACGGGGCCGCCTGGGAGCTATGGCTCACTGCCACCGCCCAGCATCATGACAGCATTGTACCCCATAACACTAGCCTGGGAAAAGATCAAGATCAAAACTCAACATATGGTTTCTACTCAACGCATATGGCTTTAACACCATCATAAACTTGAAAAATTGTAAATCAAACCGTTGTAAGTCGGGAACCATCTGCACCATACATAGATATGGAGTAGAATCCTTGCAGCTCTAATTGTACGTGGTTCTTCTCCTGACCCTCGTCATGTACCCATCAGTAAGTGTGTGGCAATAGGCTAATGTTCACTAAACAACACCTAACAAATGCTTACTCAAATGAATGTTTCTGAGATTGCGAAAGGTATAAGGGGTTCAAAAAACGTAGATACATCTTCTGACTTATAATCCTCAGACTCTAAATAACAGCACAGAAACCCAAGGCAATAATTACAGTTCAGTGGGCATACTTCTTTAATAGTACTTATGAGAGTGCTAAGGAAACAGAAAGGAAGACGTAACTATACTTGTTTATCAGAGGGTTGTATTTTGGGTCTTGATTGAATCAGAAAGAGTTTCTTTCAAAACAGAGAAGGTGGATGTGAATAGAATTATTGGCTTAGAGAACCAATGTGTAGGGATATGGTTTAAAATGCCTAGAATCTTCAAACCAAGTCGTTTATTTTTCAGTGAGATTGTGGAACAAATCAGAGAGAAATGCCAAAATACCACACTAAATAATATTAGAACCAAACTTAGTTCAGTGTATTTTAGTTACTAATTTGCTTTAAAACTTAGACATAAATATTACCTTCTCTTCCCTTTAAATTTGAGTAATTACTATGAACCCTTACAAAGGTTATCATGATAACATTAGGAAAACGTTAGTAAAATTTAATGGTCAGAAAGAACCTTATTTATTGATCTAGTTTAAACTCCAATCGGTGCAGAAATTTCTTCTATAGCTGCTCAAGAATAGCTATATCTACTTTCACAATTCTAATGAAGAAGAGCTGTCTGCTTGCCTGCAATTGAGTTTTATTGTTGAATAACTAATTTCCCGAAAGCTTCACATTGCATTGAGTTCCAATCTGCCTCCATGTAAGTATTTTTTTCAGATTTTAAGGTGTCTCTTCTAGAATAACAGAAAATAACGTTTAAAATTTTTATATGGAAATTCTTAACATTTTTGAAGACAGATATATTTTTTTCTTTTCATATTCTCTCCTTGGGCCACCAAGCTCCTTCAATTATTATTTATGTATTGTGGTTTCCAGAATTCCATGAATCAGTTATCTTTATTCAATCCCATTTCTCCAAGTAGTACCTCTATTGCTTATTAATATTTTTGTCATGATCATGAATGGCAAAGGATAAAGAAATATGAATACATCAGTGCACAACTGTCCCAATGCTGAAAAAAATGATACAAACAATATGTCTTCCATATTAGAGATCTAAGATATCATTTAAGTATATTAGTCTGCATATTTGGGTTAGATTTGGAATGCATATCTAGGAAAATCCCGTTATTTCCATTGTCCTTGTGTCCTATATGTGTTGAGAATGCTACCTCTATGAAAATTTGTATGGAAAGAAAAGATAAATTTTCTTGAATTCTTAGCCATATGGAGTAGTTCAGAACTAAGTGGGCCAATCTGTTTGTGGAATCTAATGTTGTTACCCTGTTTGCCATAACATGTGCTTTGTTAAGTCTACCCTCCCCCTCTTTTTTTTAACCTTGCCTGTTTTGCAATATTTCTTCCTGCCTCCTTTCCCTCTCTCCCTCCCTCCCTTCCCCCTTCCTTCCTTTCTTCCTTCCTCCTTTCCTTTCCTTTCCATTCCTTTCCTTCCCTTCCCTTTTCCTTTCCTTCCCTCTTTCTTTTTGCATTTCATACTAGTCTTTTAATCCAGACAAAATGGTATTCTTCAATGTTGTATTACTTATGTTCTTATAGGTGACTCTGAGGAAAAGCAGTGTGCCAGAGGGATTCCATTAAAGTGGAACTTGATAGATTGATTTGAGTAAAATGATGAAGCATTTTGTTAAGTCTCTCACATATAAACAAAACATAATATTAGCACATTTAAAACATGACAACTGTGGAAATATAAAGAAATAATAATAAATATTTGATGAAAAAATAACTCCTTAATTAAGTAGAACTTATGCTTATTGTGGAAAGGACAGTCACCATGAAGGAAATACAAAGAGGGATGCCTGGGTAACTCAGTCAGTTAAGATTCAATCTCCTGACCTCAGCTCAGGTCCCAATCTCAAGCCCCTCATTGGGCTCCATGCTAGTCATGGAGCTTACTTTAAAAAAAAAAAAAAAAAAAAAAAAAAAGGAAATATAAACAAATATTATTGAGAAATAGGAAACATTTAAGGGAAAAAAAAATAGTACTAAGGAAGGAAGTTTTGAAAAGAATGTCAGTGTTTCCAGACTCTAATGAAGGGTAATCTTGTCACTCAAATTCAGAACCAACTGAAAGGCAGACAATAGGTAGATTGTCCTGTGGTATTTCCCAGTGAGAAACATATCTCAGTATTCACACCAGTGTATAATACCCTCCTACATTGACCTCAGACTAGGTAATGTGACTTGCTTTGAACTTCCTTTGAGTATGACATACATAAGTGACCTTGGCTAAGTCGTATACAGAAGAAAAACTAACAAATTAAACTCAGTCAATCCACAGAATTTTGAGAAAAAATAATTTTTTGTTTTAAGCTGCTAAATTTCAGGCTGTTTTGATAATAACAATAAGTAATTGAAAGACTGATGTAGATCAAATGACAGAGCTTTTGGAGAACATAGCTTAGGTTTGTAACCTAATGGGCTTCCTAAACATGAACCCCAAAATTAGATAGTTTTATACTTACCCATTCACGTAAAATGCCTAAAAACTGAAAGTTCTTCCCCATAACTGCTGAATTTGTCTTGTATAAAATTTGCAGCATGAAGGAGAACTGATTATGTCCTGAGCAGACAGGAACAACCCAAAAAGAAAAAGAAGAGGGATTTGGCTATAAAAATGCAATCTTATCTGTCTAGCTTATTCAGCTAATTCACTCCTCTTTACCCAGAAGTTTCAGGGAACAGAAAGTAATGAAAGAAATAGAAACACAGATGTACGCAGATGTCATCTTTACTATCTCCATACTTGAAAATGTGAATAGGTAGAAAGGATATTCCTACTCCTCATCCCCACCATTAACCAAAAGGTGCTATACTTTACCCTATTACCCAATCAGAAGACCTCATCTTACAACCCATTTCTCTTGAAATTTTATGATGCCTATGTTTTAGGATGTGTCTTATATATGTTGTTTCTCCCTGAGAATTCAACTCAATGCGTAAGCATGCTGAATTAAATGAATGAATGAAAGCAAACCTATCTAATATAAGTATACTCATTGAATTACTCAGAATGGATTTAAGTATTTAAAAATTCTCTGTTGTGAATTATAATGTATTTTTAGCTTGGGTAGATAAACTAAAAAACAAAAATGCATATTGTTTATGATTTCTCCTTAAGTACTAGATAAATTTATTCTTAAAATTACCTCCAACCTCTGTTCTCTATGATAGACTGCGCTGGATTTAATTACTATTAATTACTGTTATTATTTCCTGATGTTCCTTATCAGAATATTTCATTTTTATGCCAATTAGAGTATAATTATTAGGATAATGGACTTTACAAAAAACCAATTACACAATGAGACTAGATGGGATTTATCTCTAGTAATTGAGTCTCACAATTTAAGATCAAAATAAGTGAATCAAAATGAAAATGTAGAATCATTAATACCCCAGGCATCAACAATAAGGTTGAATTTGCTCTTTTACCCCAAATTAAGCTGATATTTCACAACGTCACATCAATTGATAAATAGGCCCAGTATGGCAGAGTAAAATACATTCATGCACTTAAAATTCAGCCCCAGGCCACATATCTTCCACATTTTTTTTTATCAGAGTTTTACATTTGATCCAGAATAATCATGTGAATAAGTAGTAAATTCTCAGAAAGTTTACTTAGAACTTATTTAATACCTTTGAAAGACCTATCATGAATAGTATGCATTTCCCTTTCAAAGAATGTAGAATAGATAGCCACTCACTCGGTTTTAAAGTGCTGCTCTGGGAATGTCCCACTGCCTAATTGTTAAAGATGATGATAGAAGGGGTGCCTGGGTGGTGCAGTGGGTTGGGGATCAAAGTCTTGGTTTCAGCTCAGGTCATGATTTCATGGTCATGAGATCTAACTCTACTTATCACAGTCTTCTTAAGGAATCTTTCTCTCTCTCCTCTGTCTCTCCCAACCCCCCATGCTCTCTCTCACTCTGTCTGAAAAATAAATCTTAAAAAAAAATGATGTTAACATTTTGAACTGTAGAGATGCATTATTTTAGATAAATTCTCTCTAAAATACCTGATAAAACAACACTTTAAACTCTGTGTGTTTGAAAAAGACTTGATGTTAAGTTCCATAACAGGGAGAAGAGAACATGAGGACAAAGCATGACTGGGAGCATAATAGAAACAGACACACTCTACAGGGAATATATATGGGAGATATGTACATATATATATATATATATATATATCCACACACACACACACACACATACACACACACGCATACATACATACATACAAGCACATATATATACACATATGTATATGTATCAACAGAACATTTATTGTATACACACAAGCACCCACATGCATCCATATGTTTCTCTGAAGAACAGATTTTGATACTGAAAGTGGTCCTAGAGAAACAGAATCTTATATATATATATATATCCACACACACACACACACACATACACACACACGCATACATACATACATACAAGCACATATATATACACATATGTATATGTATCAACAGAACATTTATTGTATACACACAAGCACCCACATGCATCCATATGTTTCTCTGAAGAACAGATTTTGATACTGAAAGTGGTCCTAGAGAAACAGAATCTT